>NC_092646.1:58242696-58546446 GCF_039555335.1 Amphiura filiformis | reverse complement strand
CTAAGAATACATTAACCATGTTAAGAAGTCACTGACATTGTGTCTAGCATTAGGCAAAAAAAAGATTGTTTGCTTGTCCTCCACCACTTTTTCAGAGTTGGGTTGGTCGGTCGGTCGGTAAAAGGTTTTTTTCGGGTTTTTTTTCGATTGCACTCCCAAGTTCCTACCCCATGACCCTCTCTATCATCGATCTCATTTCCTACACTTGTCTTACTTTCTGCCACTTTAATACACATCAAATGAACTATTCCTTTGACCTCCACATTATCCATATTACTGTTGTATACCTCAAACCCGGTCAAATAAAACTTTAATACCGCCATGTTTCTCACATGATATTATGCTGCCTGCAGACCAAATACGAACGTTTCGTTGGTGTTGTTCAAAATATGGACTATTCAAAAATAATTCAAGGTTTTTATTTTACGCATAAAATAAGCAAATTTCTAAATATGATGTTTTTAAATAATTTTCTAATTTGTTCATATGTGTCATTTATTTCGAACAAGTAAAAATGATCAATAAACAGACAAAAAGTATTACTTTAAAAATAGCATGTTGCATCAAGTGTTTGTTCTTTTATCGAAACCACTATCTCTTACACAGTCCGACGGGCAGCTATAGCTTGCAAACCAGTACTTGCAGCAGCGAATCTTTACCTGCAGAGAGATGGTTGTAGCGATTTTTTTTTGCGATATTCTAGAACTATTGGTGAAAACTATTTCTAATATTTTATTAATTTCTTCATCTTGTTTAATTTTTGAGTTTGTTATCATTGTAGTTTTGTTGAAAAGTAGTACTAAAAAAAAAAAAAAAAAAACTTGCACAGTCACAAACATGGGTCGGTCGGTCGGAAAAGTAAACTCGGATGGTAAATTACGGTTGGTCGCTGGAGGACAAGCAAACAATCTTTTTTTTTTTTGCCTTATGGAACTTTTTTGTCTAATTAATTAGTACATCTCATGCTTCTATGCTAAGTATAACTATGTTCCAAAAAGGCAAAAATCTGAATTTTGATGAATTTTAGGGTGCTCTGGTGCAACAAATAATTGCAATACTTTGAGGGATTATAGTGTACGATGCCAACCCACAGGCCTCTGCACAGAGTACAGATTTTTACTGACCACTAGCAGCGTAACCAGCCTTTTAGTGTGAGGGGCAAAGCTAAATTTTCATCCCCAATTTTGTCAATTTTTTGTCCCAATTTTAGTCATTATAATGACACTTTACTTTTTGCTGCCCCCAATTTCATCCCTGAAAATTTATGGGGGGCACCCGACCTTACAAACCATTTCTTCAGGGATGCCCAATATTGCAATAGTTTACCTACATACAATGTATATTCCAAATAGAGGTGAAACCATCTAAAATGGTAAAGTGCTCAACCATAAAGGGAGCTTATTAAAACATAAGATTTGGACTTGTATATACTACATGTCTTGACAGATCTGTTTCGTAAAGGCTGTTAGGCCCTCACTCTTCAGAAGACTCGATGCATAATGATGACAAAATTAATTAAAATTAATATACACATACCAGTGGCAATAATGTTACACTCACTCGCTAATTTCACTTAAGAGATTACACTTAAAAGATTACATGAAATGTCTATTGATCACAAGGTGTCACTCATATAGCGTGTTTCTATTGGGACCATTTACCGGTAAAAAGACGGTAAAGGGATTAATTCTGCTCAATAGAAACTGACCTTCCCCGCTATTTACCGGTAAACAGAGGCGAGTTTTTACGGTAACGTTTTCCTTCTTGAGGAAGGAAAATAGCGGGACGCTTACCGTGAACGCAATAGAAACTCACTCCGTTCCGATTGAATGCGCATACAGGGAAGAAAAGCGGAAGTTGAGTCGCTGAAATTGACCTCTGCATCATCAATGAGCTAGCTTGTTTACGTATTATACCATTCCGTATAAATATTTAACTCACTTGCTATAAATAAAGTAAATGGAAGAAATATTCATAATGCATTATCCCTGCATTATACATATTATGCTAAATATTTAACATGAGTTATGATTTATGACCCTAGTAAAAGCCATGAAATAAAACAACAACAACAACAGCGGATGAATCCAGCTGTGTAAAGTAAATAAATAGAAATCAACTTGGATCTGCGGCGGTGTGTGCTTCAGAAGATTAGAAAGATTTCATGAATTTAATATTATGTTGTTGATGTTAAATTACTATTCACTAAAAAGAATATTAACTGAAATTAAACTGTGAAAGATTAAATTCTAAGACCTATTTTTTTGCGCGCAACAATACTGAGTACTCACGTCGATATCACTGAGGGGGATTTCCCAATGCATATGGCGTAATTTGATGTACGAGAACGAATGAAAACGCTAATAAAAAAACATTCTTCAGTCTTCTTTTGAATCTTTTCTCGTGTTTGCTACCTCATTTTTAGCCAAACAATTAAGAAAATACTACAATATTAAAATCCACAATGCTTTGCGATTGACCCCAGTGCACGACCTTTCGCCGGCAAACTTTTAAGGTGTGTCAATTGATGCTGTTCATCGAGTGTTTACCGGTAAACAATGTGCAATGGAAACTGACCGTTATCCGCCTTTCGCCGCTATTTGACGGCAAACAGTTTTACCGGTAAAATGCAGGGGACTCAATAGAAACACGTTGATACTCTTGAGTGGATTTGAATAAATGTCAATTGTCAAATGTCAATTGTATATAATAATCATCGCAATCAGTATCAGCTCCCCCCAGTAACGTACAGGTAAACTGAGACAAATTTAGGCAGTTACTGTAGTTCCGTGTCCAGGGTTAAATTTCAAGCTAGCACAGTTATTTCCAACCTCACCAGGGCTCAAACTCCGGACCTGATGCACTTGAGTCAGATGCCCTCACAACTGTACTAACTTGATGCTAAATCGCTGATAATCCCTGTGTCAGGTTTTGTTCCTTGCTACCTCCCACTATGAAAACACAGTCCCATTCCAATTCCCATGATATAAAATCCAATAATAAAAATTCCCTTTAAAGGGAAAGCCAGCTTCAATGCAGAAGATGCCTTGTAATTAGTTTGGGTGGTGGCATTTTTATGATAACGCTTTTTATGATCCATCATGTTTGAATTCATGACAGTCCACCAAACCATCAATGATGAGAACATGCACACAGAAACAGCAAACCAAACAACTCCTATAACTTCCTGTCAATTAATTACTCCAAATTGTTCTGTCTTTTTGTCTTTTCTGCCTTTTAGGCTACCCTTAGCTCATTATTAATATAAAGAAATGCAGTTTTTAGTTAATTGGCTAAAAACTGCCATCCTACTTGCCTTATACATGCACATTAATTTTATATTAATTAGCAATTTATACTTAATATAGCACATTATAAAATGTATAAAAACTGATATTGTTCAATTATAATAGGCCTACATGTATATAAATTATACCCATATCAAAAATAGGCCCTGAAATTGCATCAATTTTTCCCGTTGAAAAGACAAAACTGATGTTTAAGATATAAAGTATTTCATAAATGACATTTTGAGTCATGTTTATCCATTAACGATACAGATTATAGGATATTTTTACTTTGACTTTTACGTCCATAAAGGTTTTAATCATGTTATCAATACACTCACATCTCATGCTGTGCTGATCTCCAGGAGGTCCGCGAATGTAAATCTAAGAACGCCTGATAACAAGGATTCTATAATTTTCTTTCGTTGATATGCTGTGGAAACTATTAGGGCGAATTTCCCGACAGGAGTCTTATTAAGCCGCAGTCTTAAGGTGGCCTTGGGGCTACTAAGCCTAACCCGCTCTCGAAGCCTGAGTCTTAACTCTAGCCGGATTTCTTCAACGCATATTCAACCTAGTCTTAGTGGCCTTGTAGGCTTAACGCTTGACAACCTCGTCCCTTTCAACCAGCGACTTAATTGTATAGGCTGTTGGAGGTAGATGTACATAAGCTGTGGTCCTCACGGTTTACCGTACTAACAAGGTTGCCGTCTCATTATCGCAATGTTCCCGGCAAGAAGACTAGCCTCGACCATGGTCTTGTGCTTGGGCTTATACCGCATACAACTTGATGCAAGAATATTGTGTCTATTTTTGTGTCTTTTATGTATTATTTTATTTCCACTTGATTTTTTATGAGTCCAACTTGTGTGACTGATACGTCTATGCTTTATACTCGTGATTTTTTCTTTGCATCCCAAAAAGGGTAAAACTGTAAGCCTAATGGAAAGGAATCTGTGATTCCCCCCCAAAAGGAAAGCAACCAACGTGCTATCTACTGCTGATATCAGTAGTCTTCTCAGATCTCACATGAAGTTATCTGTTGGTACAATATTTATAATTATTTAAGTAGAAGATATACATCTTATCCGTAGAATTCAGTTTTAATACTGCATGCATTATTGTTTCGTGTCAAATATTTACTATATCTTTACCAATTTTTTGTCCTGTATTTAGAACCCTAAGCAGTAATAAGGTTCTAAAAGAACCTTAAAAGGTTCTATAAAGAACCTTAAAGATTTAAGTAGGCCTGGGGACATTCTAATTCATTCATTCAGGGACTCATCACAAAGTTAAGAAAAGAACCCCACTGGGTTTCAATTGGGTTCTTTGTAGAACCAAAAAAGGTTGTGTAGCCAAGAAAAAGGTTCTTTGTAGAACCTTAAGCTTGAAGAACCTTTTAAGAAAGAACCCTCAAAGGGTTCTTAGTAGAACAGAAAAAAAGGTTTTTTATCCAAGAAAATGATTTTTTAGTACCAAAATGGGTTAACACTACGTTTTACTTTTCTTAACTTTGTGATGAGTCCCTGAATGAATGAATTAGAATGTCCCCAGGCCTACTTAAATTATATTCGTTGTTAAAAAAACATCATTCAAAATGAGTAGGTCTTATGATAGCAACAGCTACTTAAAAAAATTCAACTAACTCAAATGAGCGCTAAAATAAAATGCTGAAATGTTCAACTAAATCGAACAATTAGTTACCCACAGTGGCGTAACTAGACATTTTCATTTGGGGGTGGGGTGGGGGAAAGCGGGGGCAAACATAATAAATGAGGGGCAGGCATTGTTCATGCTGTTTGGGTTTGTAAGGGGTGGAGTGGGTCTGAGGCGTTATGGGATCTGCTTGGAATGTGTCCCCGGAACATTGGCGTAGGTTTCTTTTTGACATGGGGGGGGTGGAAAAAAAAAAAAAATTAATATAGTACAAATGCCATATTTAAGGTATTAAAGCTGGTGACATATAGGCCAAAAGTGGGATAAATGTAATTTATTTAACCTTAAGAATTGAGTTTTTAAGGTTAAAATGACCAAATAATGAGGTTAATTAATAACTCTCAAAGTAGGCCTAATTTACCTTTTTTCATGGGGGGGCAAGAGCTTCCCTAGTTACGCTGTGACTGCTTACTCATGTTAATTGAAAGACCGTCAAAAATATGAAAGATAAACTTTGCGTTACAATTTAAATAATTTGTAAATTGAAATAGACCAAGGCTTACGACCTAAGACCTGCTCTGAGGCAGGGCCAAGAAAAGCCGCTGTAAGCCTGGTCTAACAGGCTTGCGTAAACTACGGCTACAGAAGACGGATTTCGAGAAATGCAAATTTTACTGAAGCCTGGGGCTAATCCTACAAGCCTGGCCCACGGGCTAAGGAAGCCTCGAGGCTATGGTAGCCGTGCTTTGGGAAATACGTTTTCAGTTAAGCCTGGTCTTACGACCTCTTAAGCCTTGAGGCTAGACAAGCCAATTGCTAAGCCACCCGTCGAGAAATTCGCCCTTATAGGCCTGGCATGAACTTTTAATGTCATATTTCCTTCAAACCATAACTTTTGAAATTCTCACTCGTTTTCATTCGTTGAAACGGCAAAACATACTTTCTTTTTCTTACAAATCCAATAACAGGTCTATTATATATTTTCACCATAAAAGTTCCATAAAGTAATTCAAACCAATGCTAGTACCCGTAATCTCTTTAGCAAACAAAGACGATCTCCGAATTAGATCATAGCCAGCTAACGCTGGCGAAAAAGGAAGAAAAAAGGAGATCACTTGACAAAATTTCATTGGATCTATTTGATTTGAAAATAAGGATGAGTGAAGGCACTGACACACCGTCAAGGTTATTTCTCACTTTCTCAGAAGCTTTGAGCCTTGTCAGCGTTGTTTAATTCCCAGGACTGATAAAGCCAAATCAAATCAAATATCTTTATAAGATCATTGGAAAATGTTGATGGGAAACATTGATTTAGTTTTGAATGTCATTATAACATTTATATCACTATCAGACTGATTCGCGAAATCAGAAAATCTAAAAAAATCATTGAAAATCAAATTTTTGCAGATTAAAAGAGTATAAGTGAACTAACAATAACATACCCTGCAAGTGGTAAGACATGTGATAAGATTGAACTGAACAAGCGCAAAAGCTAACATTTTGGTCAAATGTTGGAGGAGTCTGTCCATATTACTCTCGTAGTTACACACAAATGAATGAGGTTTCTTATTAAAGCCATATTATAATGTTTGCTGAGGAGGATGCCCTCAATATTTGTCAAAATTCTGTTTTTACACGATTATATTGTACTTTATTAAACCAACATACCCTGCAAAAATCAAGACTCTAGGTGCTGTAGTTTTAATTGTCAAAATCCGAGATTTTGAATAAAAAATGCATTAACCGTCGCTTTATTATTACGATGGAATTATTAGTCAAACGCATACACGATGTTCATAACACAGTACGTACATGGCGTGCGGGACATTGATCTACACAGGATCGTACCATAACATGACCGCGGACGTTATATATAATATACCGATAGAAGATGTATTTCGCAAATACATTATACATGCATTTGCGGTCGTTTGCAGACCTCCTTAAATGTGAGGACGGTTGCCCATTGCAGGGTGGTCCACGGTTTGAATATGAAGTGGGTGTGTGTGTCCTCGTTTGCTGGCAAACATTCTACGCACCCCTACATGCACCACACACGTACACCAAAAACAAGCACATTCATGCACATGACAGTATACAAACATACAAACAATGAGACATGATAAACAAGCACATATTAAAGTTTCAAGAAGGGTGAATGCCTTTATTGTCTGTGTATCTGTCTATCTTATTGAATTAAGTTGGGTAGGTTGGCATTAGGGATTTATTTTTATTATTTTATTTTGTTATTTGTGATAGAGGAAGAGGTTGATTACACTTGGCTGTTATCTTTAAAGGTGTGTAACCTGGTTATACCCCTATTTTACCCCCATCAAAATGCAGATATTGGTATCAGGTGAAAGCTCATATTTTTCTCATAAGGCTGATTTTTAATTAACCCTTTCACTAAGTTAACTGATGGTGCCAGTGATTGAAGTCTGCATGATTAGAATGGCAAATTTGCAAGCTAGTATCGTGTTTTCTAATTCTTACCTACAGATTTTACAGAGCAAAAAACATCAAACTAAAATTTGATCTTTTTTTTGCACCACAAAAATATCACACATTTTTTGGACAACTGCAATATTTTAAGGACAAGCAGAATGGGTTATTCCATTTAAAATTAACATTACGCCTGTGGAAGATTTAGCTGAGGTCTTCCGCAGAGGGAGTATGCGTTTTGAATAGAATAGCCAATCTGGTAACTTCCATTTGAAATACTCACTCCAGTTGTGGAAGATATAGGTAAAGCCATAATACAGGGGAGTATGAGTTTCAAAATAATTAACCCTGACCAATAACATTTGAAAAACATACACCCCCTGTGGAAGATATGTCCAAAATCTTTTACAGTGGTAGTGTGGATTTTAAATGGAATAGCCTAATCTATGCTTAGGTTGTCATTAGGACAACCCCCATTTATTATTCCCTTATTTCGCACACTGATGTCTTCCATAGGGGTTATATAGATTTCCACTTGCTCATTGCTTGCGTTATATCCCGTTTTCCAGTTTTAAAAAGCCCTTCAAATGTCACAGTCTTCACATCCCTTTAACAGTGTTCTAAATGGAAGTACTATCCTCTTTGACCCTAACCTATTCTAGGGATGTTTACCATGTCTGGAAGAGTTAGACACAGTAGAGTAAAATAGCAAAGTACACACTAGCTTCCTTTTTTATGCTGTACACGTATATTTACTGCAGTTATTAAGTGAACTAGTACCATCCACCTTACTTAACTCACTGCCATATAGGGTGTGATTTTCGGTAATTTTGTGCCCGGTACCGGCGCATTTTTCGAGCGGGTAACCGGGTATCCGAAATTGCAAAAAAAAAAAAAAAAGTTGCAAAAAAAAACCCGAAAAATGAAATTGTTTTTTTTTTTTTTTTAAATTTCGGGTACCGGCAGAAATTTCCTGCCGGGTAATAGGATTATCGGGCGGGACTCGAATTCCCGGGACTCACTCACACCCTTAGTGCCATATAACAGATATCCATTGGTTATAATGCAGAAAGATAAGTGGTCTTGAGACTCCAAAATGACAAGTAATACCTGTATTTCAAGAGTCACTGAATAAAAACTTGACATGTTTGTACTTGAATATATTTTTGGTGTAGAATTTAAATTATATGATCCTGAAAACAAATCAATTTTTAATTGGATTATTCCATTTAAAATCCACACTACCCCTGTGGAAGATCTTTGACAGAGGGAGTATGAATTTTAAATGGAATGAACACATGAAGCTCCATTTGAATTTCATACACCCTCTGAGAAAGATTCAAACTAAGTCTTCTACTGAGGGAGGGTGGGTGTCAAATGGATCTCTAATGTGTTCATCCCATTTGAAATTCTTACTCCCCCTGTGGAAGATATTTACAAAATCTTCCACAGCGGTAGTGTGGATTTTAAATGGAATAGCCCATTTAAGGTCTTGACAAAAAGATAAGTTGTTGGGAGTTTTTTCGACAATAAAGATTTATTAAGTTTGTAACAATAATTAAAAATCAAGAAACCTGTTAAAATTTCTTGTAACCTTTATTGAGATCTATATGTGTTATTAGTCAAGTAACAAGTTCTTTACACCACTTGAAAGAGCAACATCAAATATGCATGGAGAGGTTTTGACCAAAAAACAGAAAGTTTCTTAAATTCTGCTACAATTCAGATTCTATAAGTTTATAATAATAACAATAATGAAAACAAAACTATGTTAATTTTGTCCTTGTTATTATATTTAAAGATCAATTTGTGTTTAAAGACACTACACAATGTATACTAGTCATTTGCATATCTGCACTGTAACAAGTTTCTTTACATCTATGTAATAGTGGACCATCAAGATGTTGATTTCTTGATACGATGGCATTACTTAAATGCTATCAGCAGTAGATAGCACAGAATTACCCAATTTACTAATGGACAGTGTATAACCTATTGTAAACAAGAAACTTGGATTGAACTTATCAGAGTCTTTATGTTCCACTCAAATTGGGCTATTCTATTTAAAATTCACACTACCCCTGTGGAAGATTTTGGAAATATCTTCCACAGGGGGAGTATGAATTTCAAATGGAATGAACACATTAAGCAGCTCCATTTGAAAATCACCCTCCCTCTGTGGAAGATTCAGATTTAATCTTTCTCAGAGGGTGTATGAAATTCAAATGCAGTTGTCTAATGCATTCATTCCATTTGAAATTCTCTGTGGAAGATATTTCCAGAATCTTCCACAGAGGTAGTGTGGATTTTAAATGGAATAGCCCATTGAGTGCTGAATGAAATTAGGCATGGATTAGGGTTTGCTCTCAGTAAATTTCAGGGCTGCAATTCTATGGGTTTGTTTGCTAGACATGATTGAATCGATTAAGCAAGGGAAGGGGAATTGACCTAGCTTTTCAGTAAATCCCATAATTCTTTGTGGTCAGATCGGAGATGTCATCATTTGATGTCACGTCGATGCACATTGAAGCACCTGAAACTAAGCTTCAAACTGTGGACCCATTTGAATTTAGGCACCAGAAACAAATTAGTTCGATCTTTGGATCGACCTCCGATGCTGCTTCGATGCTTGTTATTAATGAGTTATTAATGAATTATCAACTAATTAATCAGAATTAACGCTAAATTTATATTGGTCAATATCACTACAGGCACAAATTAATATTTTATCACAATTAAAACTAGTAAATTAATTGATTTCATAAATATTAAGGACCGAACAAGCATCGACGGTCGATCAAAAGATCGAACTAATTTGTTTCTTTTGCCTTAGTGTTTAGTTCAAAGTGAGGCAAACATTTGAAATGGATACTATGCAAGCATGTATAAAAGTGAATGACAAATAATG
This sequence comes from Amphiura filiformis, assembly GCF_039555335.1. Lineage (NCBI taxonomy): Eukaryota > Metazoa > Echinodermata > Ophiuroidea > Amphilepidida > Amphiuridae > Amphiura > Amphiura filiformis. The sequence continues at coordinate 58,536,153 of NC_092646.1, read as the reverse complement.
ACATCTTGGTTTCTTTTGCTTGAATATTATTTCCAGTGATCCAATTGACTATAAAGAGATTGATTCAGATATTTGGAAACATTTTCTGAACCCAGTTGAAAGGAAAACATTAACTAACGTTAATTGTTTTTGCCTCAGCAGCGAACAACTTTTACTATACTAAGAATTTATAACATTGCATAGAACTACTTCACAGTTCAACATTCACTCCATATTTTATTGACCAACTACAGAAATTAAAAACAGCAGTTCAATGTAGAAAATAATTACAAGTGCTTAGTAGAATATCAAAATAATGTCAGGTATGTAAGCAAACCCTGCATCACTACCATGCAGAAGTAACTCCTGTTTTGAAGCAGTTCATGAGCTTTTCTAGAGAAAAATACAAGCATCTCAATTTAGTAGGTTAAATACTGTCTAAGGATGAGTTGGTGCAGCACCCATCAGTGTATTCACTTGCACTACTATACTGCCCTCAGAATGTGGCATACATAACTACCTGCTATAGTGTGTGAGGGAGTTTACCATACTTGCAGTACCGCACAGAGAGTGTCGTGTATACGCCGACTCTCTTCTTGGTTTGAGTGATACTTATTGATTTTGCTTGTTAGATTTAGTAATATGATGACACTTTTAATAAAATTATATACAAAGTGGTACTATCTTCAGTAGATAGCAAATTAAATACATTATGATAATAGCACTATCTTTAGTAGATAAAATATCAAATACACTATGATATTGTGCTATCTTCAGTAGATAGCAGATCAAGTATGCTATGATTAAGTGCTATCATCAGTAGATAGCACATTAGGTACAGCATAATTTAGTACTATCATCAGCAGATAGCACATTAAGTACAGCATAATTTAGTGCTATCTTCAGTAGATAGCACATTAAGTACAGCAGTGCTATCATCAGTAGATAGCACATTAAGTACAGCATAATTTAGTGCTATCTTCAGTAGATAGCACATTAAGTACAGCATAATTTAGTGCTATCTTCAGTAGATAGCACATTAAGTACAGCATAATTTAGTGCTATCTTCAGTAGATAGCACATTAAGTACAGCATAATTTAGTGCTATCATCAGTAGATAGCACATTAAGTACAGCATAATTTAGTGCTATCATCAGTAGATAGCACATTAAGTACAGCATAATTCAGTGCTATCATCAGTAGATAGCACATTAAGTACAGCATAATTCAGTGCTATCTTCAGTAGATAGCACATTAAGTACAGCATAATTCAGTGCTATCATCAGTAGATAGCACATTAAGTACAGCATACTTTAGTGCTATCTTCAGTAGATAGCACATTAAGTACAGCATAATTCAGTGCTATCATCAGTAGATAGCACATTAAGTACAGCATAATTCAGTGCTATCATCAGTAGATAGCACATTAAGTACAGCATACTTTAGTGCTATCATCAGTAGATAGCACATTAAGTACAAAGATACTTTAGTGCTATCTTCAGTAGATAGCACATTAAGTACAGCATAATTCAGTGCTATCATCAGTAGATAGCACATTAAGTACAGCATACTTTAGTGCTATCTTCAGTAGATAGCACATTAAGTACAGCATAATTTAGTGCTATCTTCAGTAGATAGCACATTAAGTACAGCATAATTCAGTGCTATCATCAGTAGATAGCACATTAAGTACAGCATAATTTAGTGCTATCATCAGTAGATAGCACATTAAGTACAGCATAATTTAGTGCTATCTTCAGTAGATAGCACATTAAGTACAGCATAATTTAGTGCTATCTTCAGTAGATAGCACATTAAGTACAGCATAATTCAGTGCTATCATCAGTAGATAGCACATTAAGTACAGCATACTTTAGTGCTATCTTCAGTAGATAGCACATTAAGTACAGCATAATAGCACATTAAGTACAGCATAATTTAGTGCTATCTTCAGTAGATAGCACATTAAGTACAGCATAATTCAGTGCTATCATCAGTAGATAGCACATTAAGTACAGCATACTTTAGTGCTATCATCAGTAGATAGCACATTAAGTACAGCATACTTAAGTGCTATCATCAGTAGATAGCACATTAAGTACAGCATACTTTAGTGCTATCATCAGTAGATAGCACATTAAGTACAGCATACTTTAGTGCTATCATCAGTAGATAGCACATTAAGTACAGCATACTTTAGTGCTATCTTCAGCAGATAGCACATTAAGTACAGCATACTTTAGTGCTATCTTCAGTAGATAGCACATTAAGTACAGCATAATTCAGTGCTATCATCAGTAGATAGCACATTAAGTACAGCATAATTTAGTGCTATCTTCAGTAGATAGCACATTAAGTACAGCATACTTTAGTGCTATCTTCAGTAGATAGCACATTAAGTACAGCATAATTTAGTACTATCATCAGCAGATAGCACATTAAGTACAGCATAATTTAGTGCTATCTTCAGTAGATAGCACATTAAGTACAGCATAATTCAGTGCTATCATCAGTAGATAGCACATTAAGTACAGCATACTTAAGTGCTATCTTCAGTAGATGGCACATTAAATACAGCATAATTTAGTGCTATCTTCAGTAGATAGCAGATCAAGTATGCTATGACTCAGTGCTATCATCAGTAGATAGCACATTAAGTACAGCATAATTTAGTGCTATCTTCAGTAGGTAGCACACCAAATACATAAGTACACTAAGATGTAGTGGTATCATCAGTAGATATCTTCATGGAGATACACTGTAACATTAGATATACTTGGTTTAGTGCTATCTTTAGTAGATAGCACATCGCCTATGTTTATAATTTAGTGATATCTTCAGTAAATAGCAGTTTCAATATCCTGTTATGATTTAGCAATACCTCAGTAGATAATACATTATCAAATGTGATATTATTAAATGCTATCTCCTATGGACAGCTTATTAAATTAAAATTAGTTAATTGAGTGTTATTTTTAATAAATACAATTTATGATATTCATTGCTATCTTCTGAAGATAGCACATGCAGTATTTGGTGCCATTTTCATTAGATATAACATCAAATGCACTATGATCAGGACCGCGACACTCCGGCACTTGTTGGAAGACATCTAGTACAGCAGACAGTACATGTACAATGTGATTCTCTCATTTATAATTAGGATTATGTCATTGCCAGAGCTTGTTTATTTGTTCATTAGAATGATTGACAGCGGTGGGCGGACTTATACTCTAAAAATGTGATTCTCGGATAAATTATAGGTCACTAGGTCAATTTGGACCGTCTCTTCCTCAGATCTCTATGTAGGACTCTATGGTATCTTCTCATTACACGTTCAGTAGTAAGACTTGGCGGCGGCATTTACGCTTGCGAGTTGCATGTCTTCAACTGCTGTATAGCATGGTATAGGCAGTTTGTAGAGAGTGTCCTATCTCTATTATTAAAGGATCTCTGCTATGATATAGTGCTATCCTCAGTAGATAGCAGATAAAATATGTGACCCGTTCTGAAAAAAAAAAAACAGGAACAAGTCGCATTTTTTACATTTCATTATTGGAATAAAAATGTAAGCACAAGACAATAAGCTATAAAATGATACCAAAATTATATAAATAGCATCAATACTTTTTAAGATATGGATAATTTTGTAAATGATACCTTCATATTTTACCAAATTGCTATTCTGAGCGATGTGCTAATTAGTTTCCTGCCTTACACAGGATTGAATAGGGATAATCATAGTTCAACTGTTATTTATTGATTAAATAAATCTATATTTAATAAGTACTTTCAATGATTTGAAAGTCCATTTAGTCCCACAGTCAAATACCATTGAGAATTCCAAAATTTGATTTTTTATGGGAATGTCATCTTTAAAGGCCTATAACTCAAAAACATGTCTGGCTACTTTTTTCTGGGTTTTTTTGGAGCTGGTCACGTATGTTATGATTTAGTGCTATCTCCAGTAGATAGCATATCAAATATACTATCTTTAGTATATGTGACGTGTCATGTCAAAAGGAGACGCTTTTGGGCAGGTCATCAATTTTGAGGTCTTTACATATCTTAAATATAGAGATATTTTGCTCCACAACGCCGTTTTCTCCAATGAAATCGGACATTCCTAAGCGAAGATGTTGAGTTCGCAAGTTATGGTATTATAAAATTGGAAATTGAGATATCGGCCTTTAAAATTTTTATTGACAAATGTTGAGAGTAGGAATTACCTTGAAAAATGTCTCAAAAAATGCAAGATGCCAGTTATATTCCGGTCTGAAACTATCAGACAATATTTTTAACATTAATAACATCACAAATTCGCAAGAAACCTAAATTGTGAAAAAAATCACCCCGGACAGATTATTGGCTATTTCTGCATTTACGATCCTGCCCAAAAGTGTCTCCTTTTGACATGACACGTCACATATAGTAAATAACATCAAATGTTTTAGTGCTATTTTAGCAAGTATAATCAGATAAACAATGTTTTAGTGCTATCTTTATAACATAGGGCAACACATGTGGTGTGATCAAGCAAAATCAGGTATTTTCAATTTTCAATTTTCTACATGATTGTATAAAGTGTTTGCAAGGGTGCATAAACCTCATTGAAATTGAACATTTAGTTCCAAAGATATGAACAATTGAAGCATTTCCAAAACATTAGGCAACAAAAGAAATATTTTCCTTTGTTTGTCTATATCTGGAAATCAATATTTCCGACTTCTGACTGATTTTGCTTGTTCACATCATATATGTGACCCCTCGCACAACTGAGCCCTGAAGTCGCCAATCATCATTTTTGAGATATTCAACCAAAATATTCTGCTTGAAATTAGCTTTAAAATGATGTATATCATGTCTATAGTACTTAACATTTAAGTAGTGAAAAATCAATAAAACAGTCAATAAATCCTTTGTTTCCTACTGTTTATTGTTAAGTTCGATGGAGCATATCTCAATAGTGGCACTGGCAACATCCGGGCTCAGTTGTGCCGAGGGGTCACATATGTTATGATTAATTGCTATCTTCATTAGATAACATCATATCATGTTATAATTAAATGACCAAGTTACTGAACATCTTATAATTCAATGATATGATTTATTGCTATCTTCAGTAGATAACATCAATACCAGTGTATGAGTATGTCAAATGTGCTATATTCAGAAGTTAGCACATCAGATAAACTTAAGGTGGTACTACACCCCCTGATAAATTTTGTAACTAATTTTGCATTTTTCTCAAAACAAATAACTACATACTGGTAACACAAGTTATGTATATTATAGGGGCAAGGAATCCAATTACTTCACTGAAATTTCAGTGATTCAAGACAAGTGGTTCATTATATATACATTCTAGCGGTACCTCTTTTCTTATCATAAATAACATATCACTTGTCTTGAGTCACTGAAAGTCCAGTGTAGTAACTGGATTCCTTGCCCCTGTAATATACATAACTTTCTTTACCAGTTTGTTATTATTTTTTGAGAAAAATGCAAAAACAGTCACAAATTTATCAAGGGGTGTAGTAACACTTTAATGTCATCAGTATTATAGGACATCATAGTGATATCCATGTTAGTTGTTAAACATTACTTAAAATCTGTTTCTCTTTTTTTCTTTCATGTTTTGTGGATGTTATCCATGCCCGTTGCTGTAATCATCACATACAGGTAAGTGCAATAATAGTAAAAAGATGCGCCTGATTTATGTTAATTTTGATATGAAAACATAGACAATCTTATTTTTTCTTCATGTAAAAATGCAATTAATGGTGATAAAAGGACAAGAAAAATACATTAATCAAATTTTTCCCCATTTTGTACAATTTATAACTCACTTTTAGCTTTCACTCATTGGTGTGATAGTTTATTTAAAAAAATGAAAACTAATGAGGAAAGCAACTTTTTTTGCTTAAATTATGTATCTTTTTATAATCAATGTTTAATTTTATTGACATTTACCAAACATACAAAAATATATCAAGACAAGCTTTGAGACAGCTGGCAATTTGGAAAAATATAAATAAACAACAAAATTAATAAATGAAATAAATACATACATTTTTAATAAATAAATAAATAAATAAATAAATAAATAAATAAATTAATTAATTAATTAATTAATTAATTAATTAATTAATTAATTAATTAATTAATTAATTAATTAATTAATTAATTAATTAATTAATTACCTGTATATGCATTTGTGTTAAATAAATAAATAAATAAATAAATTAATTAATTAATTAATTAATAACCTGTATATGCATTTGTGTTAACTTGAAATCATGACAAATTATCCGTCTGATGATCGGTATACCCAATGATCGTAAGTGAGGGTATGCTGTGAAACTAGTAGTAACGGTTGCCTTTTCCAGAGGTCTATACTTTGAATTTGTTTCTACGCTCACCTGTAATGGGTTTGAGCACTTTTAATTCCAAAGTTAGTCACCTGAAAAATAATACTTATAATTAATTAATTAATTAATTAATTAATTAATTAATAAATAAATCAATCAATCAATCAATCAATCAATAAATCAATCAATCAATCAATCAATCTATCAATCAATCAATAAATAAATAAATAAATAAATAAATAAATAAATAAATAAATAAATAAATAAATAAATAAATAAATAAATAAATTAATTAATTAATTAATTTATTTATTAAAATTAATTAATTAATTAATTAATTAATTAATTAATTAATTAATTAATTAATTAATTAAAAGAAACCTTTCAATATCTGATTAACAAAAGGACCATAAGTGTAGGCCTATCTATTCCGAAGATATTGATTGCATACTTCTAACATTGGGCTATTCCAGTTGAACTATACCCCCCTGTAAAAGATTTAAGAAAAACCTTCCACAGATAGAGGGAGTGTTTTTCAAATGGAATGGGACAAGGTTAATTATTTTAATACTCCCCCTGTATATGGCATTACTTACAACTGGAGTGAGTATTTCAAATGGAAGTTGCCTAATAGTCTGTTCTATTTGAAACCCATACTCCCTCTGTGGCAATCTTTAGCTAAATCTTCCACAGTGGGAGTGTGGGTTTCAACTGGAATAGCCCATGGCACTTTTCAGGACATCACATCAAAGTTCCCATTGGGCACCCCATTCCTTTTTTAAAGGAATTTTTATTATGAACAGGTTACTTTGTGTCAAATCCTCAGTTCAACCACACTAAGGAAGACACCACAATATCATTACAAGTCTTTTAGCATTAGATTGACTGACATGGACACAAAATCTAAATATAATTGAGTATATCATCATAGTGTGTATACAGCAATCTATTTATATATTTTATGGCTATTTACAATTTATATTTATATTTAGAATTGAATGCTTTCTTTACCAAATTGCTTGTATGGATGAATGGATTGTGATGTAAGGTAAAATATCAATATAAACGAGGAGATGAATCAATTCCCTAACCATCATGACAGGTTGTGATAAATCATCAGAGAAAGCGATACCGGTTTTAGCAGCAGCAATGGTGTTTAGACTAACTGCTGAAGTGGCAACTTCAAAGGGGAAATTTTGTACAAAAACTGTCGAAAATGGGCTAAAAGTCATTGGGAAAGAACATGATAACCTTGAAAATAGTATGAACTGATCACAGAAGCAAACAATTATGCTACTATCGGTGACTTTCAGATGATTGTCATTTGTTGAAGACAATCCACTTGAATCCCGATAAACAATTTACCCATACAATTATCCCCAGATTTGCTGTTATTGACAGTCATTTTGTTGTACGCACATTTATTTTTGATAGTCATTTGGTGTAAACACTCCTACAAAGGCACTGTGAAAATTTGTTCATGTAAACAAAGTTTGTCTCGTCCACACGGCAATGCGAGATATTGAGTGTTGTTTTACGGGTCATTTACCCCTTCCCGTCCTTGTAACAATCCACCAATATCCGGTTGTAGTGTTTCGATGAATTACGTCTGATATGCAGACACTTCATAGGTATCTCATGCATGTTGTGTGTGTAATGATATACATACAGGGTGATGCCTGGCTAATAGCAAAGGGATAGGATAACCAATCAGATATGCCTGAATTCAGGTTTTTATTTATCTTCAGCCCGTTTTGGGGCTTTTTGGCCTGCATCCACATGATTTTTCAGGTTTTTCTCACCAGTTTCAGGTTTTTTGAGTGAAACTGAGTGGCATCTCTGAACCAATTGTGTAAACACAATTTTGGTATTTAGGTAAAAAAAAAAAACAAAGCACCAACATCATTTGTCTCAACTCTTAAAAGGACACATCATTAGACTTGAGGGGAGGGGTAGAAAGTTTTGAAAAAACAACTTTCCCCACTACATGAGCAAAAAAACCCTTTCCCTACCAACACTATAAAAAAACCTTTCCCCACGTAACTGTGTATAAATACATAAAAATTATTTTAAAAAACTAGCTCCCCTAAAAAGCTTCGCGGCAATTTTTTTTTTGTCCCGACCCCAACTCCCTAGACACCCCTTGAAGTCTAATTTTGCGTCCCTAGCTGATACATGTATTGTTAAAACTGCGCTTCCTGTCTTCATTTTCCTACAGCTTCCTGTGGTATAAAAATAGTGAGTTTCCTTGTACTTTTGCCTCTGTTCTGGCCAAAATTAAACAGGGACATATCTGACAGTGAAAACTAACATTTTGTAGAAAAGAAATTTAACTCACTTGCAATTTCACTCTTTGAAACTTTATTTGTTTATCTGTTGGGTTGTGTTAAAATGAAGCAAAATTAAAAAAAAAGCAATAGCGTAATGTTGAAAATGAATTCTTACTTTTGCTTAAAAAGTTAACTTTTTCAGAGTCTTGGTTTGCATTGATGTAGCTTGCGACACCATTGTGGTGTCTTATTTGCACTCAATATGAACCCCAGTCATACAGTTAAGGTAGCTGCCTCGGATACAACACCCTTGCAGACAAATAGCTCCTGTGTCTGATGAATCAGGTCTATTCATTTAAAACTTTAACATAACAAAGAAAAGTATTTTCCCCACCTATTTTAAGAGTCTTATAAGAATTGTAACAATTCTTATGTTTTTCTTTATTTTTTGAAAATTCCCTTAATTTTGACAGTTTTTGAATTTTTTTGCCCACTTAGAAAGGAGCTATGGTTACCAAACTTTCAGGGATGGTAAATAAGCTTAATATCTAAATTCTCTCGTCAGTTTTTTTGGATAAAGTGTTTACTTTTTGAAAACAATTATTTTTTCCATTTATAATTTTAGGGAATGTTAGAAACACTGTAGCTTAAAATAGAAACACTTAATTGGAAAAAACTGACGAGAGAATTTAGATATTAATCTTATTTACCATCCCTGAAAGTTTGGTAACCATAGCACCCTTCCCTGTTGGCTAAAAAATCCTAGAATTTAGGTAATTTAGTGTTTCTAGAAAAAAATCAAAAATCATAAAAAAGTACTAACATTCCTGTTAAATATATACTTAAGTAGCACTAAGTTAGAAAATAAACTTGGTTTGTATTATTCTGTGATATATTGGCAGCAAAATGAAACTTAAAACTTTTATATACAACTGCTATAAAGGAGAGAAAAATCAGTTTTTATAAAATCTTTGTTTTCGAAAATGTTGCTATTTTGAGAAATTGGCAAAGTGCCAAAAGCCCTTCCCTGTAGTAATTCAATGGGATTTTGAGATGACAAAAAATTACGTAACTCAAAAACGCTTTGTTGGAAAAAATTAAAACTTGGCAAGTAAGGTTTTCTCATCAATACACACATCCTCTATCATTTTCAAGGAATTCTGAGCATGACACCGTAGCCGATACAGCCACCTTAAGATTACTTTCTTGAAACCCTGCAGTGATTGTTCTATGTATTATGAACATGAGAGGCAATATTTTGTGTGAGCCAGCATTGAAAAATCTGTAATATGTAGCATGTACATCCAGTCTTTAGGCCAAAAAATTAATGTTTTGGTTCTCGTCCCTCCGCCTCAATTTCTGGAATTTGTCAGATTTTTTAAAAGATTTTTCAAAAATTTAAGACTTTGGAATACTATAGGAAAACTGTATACATATAAATAAAGTTTATTAGAGAGCAAGGGTCATTTCCAAGTCTTTTTATGGTACTCTATAGGGTTTATCCCTCCTTTCCTCAAGTACTGTTGGAAAAAACAGTAAACTACTAACAATGCTAGTTTTATTTTGGAAAAAAAGTCCCCCTTCATCAATTCATGATAATCCTCTGGATGAGAACCAAAACATTAATTTTATACCGCCTTAATAACACACTCAAGATGACCTTAGTCATAGGGTCTATGAGTCTCATACCTCAGTATGTAGGCCTATACATGTACTCAACTGTGTACTGGTATGCCAATTCCATTGTCGTCATTTAGTACTATGGCGAGATATTTTAGCGGTATTAATTTTTCGTGATGTGAACTGTTCGGAGGAGCGATTTCTTGTATTTGCGATTACAAATGGTTACACATCAAAGCCTATGGGTAAACTATGTCTTACGGGCTTTCAAATTAGCTTTCTGAAAATAATCGCAAAAAGCGCATTATTGTAAAGATCTTGCAAAAATTAGCCTCCATACAGTAGTATTTCTTTGAAAGCATAAGTTGGATTTATATACATGTATATGTGTGTCTGCTAGTGCAATGTTGGATTGTCTTTCATTGAGTCATTTATTTTCAGAATGGGTTCTTCCCAGAGAAGATGTCTTACCCTTCCCAGAATCCTTTGCAACATGATTTATCACCTCTTTTCATCAAATGACACTAACATTACTTTGTACAGGTTCTGTTTGTTTTCATTTTGAGAACAGGCTAAACATGGGTTAATAGTCAAGAAATAAACACATTTTGCAAGATCTGGATGTGCTCTGTCCATTGAGGTATGTCATCACCATGAGTGTCAATCCCAGGCAGGCGGGGTGTCCCCACCTTTCAGCAAAATTGAAATGGGAGAAATGCATTGTGGGAAGTGTACAATATCGCCTGGGTTCTTCCAGTGTTTCCTGTTGTAGTGTAGCAATTCTATATGACACCTAACACCGGATGTTGTTTTTAGAATCACAGCGTCTTGCAGACTGACAACATGAAATATGAGATAACATATATATTCAATGTACTTGAGGAATAAAACAATGCAATATGGAGAACTGTTAATTGTGCTTGCAAATATACTGAATAGTTTTTAAAATATTAAAGGAAGTTTGATACACCAATGTACCAGTTGCAATATTCTGTATTTGAAACCCCTGCATACGACAAATTTCCTTTTATTTTCATCCCAATTCATTTTCTCCCAGTGTTCTCACCAAACAAATAACATTGTGGCCCTCCTCCGACCTCCAAACTCTGTCGGATGCTAGCTGCCATATTTAGATTGGTCAAACCAGGCTTGCAAATATACTGAATAGTTTTTTAAATATTAAAGGAAGTTTGATGCACCAATGTACCATTTGCAATATTCTGTATTTGAAACCCCTGCATACGACAATTTCAGCAAATTTCCTTTTATTTTCATCCCAATTCATTTTCTCCCAGTGTTCTCACCAAACAAATAACATTGTGGCCCTCCTCCGACCTCCAAACTCTGTCGGATGCTAGCTGCCATATTTAGATTTGTCAAATCCCCCCCCCCCAAAAAAAAGCCACTTCCCCCTTGGAAAAGTCCTGGGAATGCCACTGTCAGATTTATATAAATAGATACATTTTGTACTAAATTGTAAATTCTATCATGTCACTGTCTTTAAACTTGAGTGAGTACATGTTAGGAAAAAAAGCTTTTGTAAAAATTACAATATTTGTAGATATAATTTATCAAGGAAAAAACACACAATTTCATCAATAAAAAGACTAGCATATTTGCAATGAAATTAACCTGACTGCTTTTGGATCTATAAAACTTTTCATTAAATCAGAATGTTCCAAGTCAAATTTCATACTGCGGATTTCCAAATCCAATTACAAGTGTTGAATAAACGTTTCGATGTTTTTGAATAATTTTATTGAATAAATTGAATTGTTTTAAAAGCAATCCACGTCATGTGTAAAAAGTTTAAACCATGGCCATTCATAGCTGCCTCCTGGCTTGTTCTGCCTCAACACTTTTGTTTCATAATTACGCATAAAATGTTGTCTTCATGCAGCTTGTACCATGCACATGAATGCTTCATTTTATACCCTTTAATGTAACCCTTAGGTAGTATCGTGGTTCATTCCAAGAATTATTATGCCCATCTAACTTTAATTTCTTAAAAAGTAGAAAGTCTAGAGATATTTCTATTGTGAATTCCTCTTGAATGGGTTCAAATATACTCATAAATCTCATTTCAATAATTTTAAGACTCAAATAGCAGGTGTTAAATCATGCTTTTGAGTGATTGTGAATAATTTAATTTTATAAGTATTCTTTTTTCAACTGGTTTTGCCTTAGGTGTAACTGATTAAGCATTCATAGGAATACAACAGCAAGATCTATGTATTATCATCCTCTCTCATATCACCAACTTTTATTAACCTTCAGCTATTGGGCTATTCCAGTTGAAATCCATACACCCCCTATGGAAGACTTGACCGTAATCTTCCTCACAGGGAGTGTAAATTTCAAATGGGGCTACCTGAATGGGTGACTCCATTTGAAATCTACACCCCCTGTGTGGGATATTAAGGTAATGTCTTCCATAGGGGGTGTATGAATTTCAACTGGAATAGTCCAATGTATTGCTAAAAATCAGCCCAAGTCACCAAAAAGTTGCTGATAGCAAGCTGTCTGCATCATCTTGTCTTGTATCACAGACTTTTCTTCAGCAGTGAAACAATAGATAACAACAATGAGGCAAATCTCCAAAACATCACTTAATTGTTGTCTTAGCTATTAATTGGGCCATACTTTCTGTAAGACAAGAAGTGGCTAAATTTGGTATAGTGACAGAGTTTGTAAAGTCACCTATTTTTTTCTCTTAACCATTGGTTTATATTGGATATGATAAATGTTGCTATAAATTGTGGTATGAAAGTTAAAAAATATCACTAAATTTGGGCTACAAAATGCGGGGTTTGGTAACACTACATATAGACATGTGATAGAATCATTCCTTATTCTGAGAATGGTGATACTGATCTTGGCACCTGACAGTACATAGCTGATTGGTTGTAACAAAATCCATTGCCCTCATTTAGCAAATTGAAGATAACTGGACTGTGTAATACAGTCACATGTTTTGCATTTGAAACAATCTTTGTCACAAATTATAATAAAAGCTTTAGAAGGGCACAGTAAAGGCAAGGTGCAGCAGTAAAAGGCAAGCTTGTGACTACACTGATCATTTGAGGGAGCGGGGCAAAGGCCCAGAGCTTGAGAGTGATGGCGATGTCCTGGTAGGATCAGAAATAGCTAGAAATTGGATCTCTTAATATGGGCAAATCAGCTAGTTCACAACCATGCACATTTGTACGAGATGTGGTGTTTACAATACATACATGCGTCATTAGAAATTGTCATTCATTTTGACAAAATTATAAGCTTACGGTCCGGCTTATGGTACTGAAAAAGGACAAATATTTGCACTTTTACTTCCCATTACTGTAATATTGTGAAGTACCATATAGCTAGCTGAGGTGTTACTGTAGTTCAATCTGTAAAGAAAATATTTCTGCTTAAAAGTTCCAATGAATAAACACTCATCAAATTCAAAGTACATCAGATATTGTTACTTTAATGCTCTGCATCACTGTTGCCATATAGCCTTCAACATAAAAAATTTGAGATATTTTCTCAAAATATCAAGAGCTATCTCAAGAACCACTGAACCAATATTTCTTTGTACTCATTTTAATGCATTTTTGATGCTGATTCCATTTTCATGAAAGTGTATAGTTTTGAAATTTTTGAATTAAGAAAAACAAAATTAAAACTTGTCTATAGTAGTCAACACCCGCATAGAGAGAGTTAAGAGTAAATATCTGATATCTGGAATGACGTTGATCTGCATGGCAATGACATATAGAATCATGGAGACAGTTTAGGAGCATTCCTGGAAATACAGGAAAATGAGATGAAAATAGGAACAGCATTTCTTTTACTGATTTTGTTTATTTCACCACATATAAACACTGAAGTACTATTCACTGTGGTCTGCATTCTCAAAGTTGCTTTAAGGCCTGAAAATACACTTGAATCCACAACATGCTCATCCATCAGAGACACAGTTCTTAAACCCCAATACATGTGTACATTCATTGAATGACCTTAAAACATTTGGGTACAAAAACTCAAACTCTGCAACTTGAGGTCAAATTTTGCACTATGATTATGTAATTGAGGTTATTGGACTATGCCATTGGGATGAGGCTATTGTGGTCCATAGTGATACTTATTTGATGTCAAATATAAAGTATGAATCAGCCCTTAGGAGAATCTTAGCATAATATTGGAGGTGGCACTTTGACCTATATTGTTATAAGTCATTGACATTGTGCTACTTTTGTATGTTGCATTGATAAAGGATGTTTCTCTTACCATGCTTCAACATGATGATCTCTTTAGTTCAAGAAGGGGAGTATACGATTCTCAAATCATGGGGTCCAGAAATAAATGTAATCATAAGACCAAATTTAATATATTTTTGGACATACCGTATTTAATCTATGCCCCTTTCTATCAAACGCCCCATCTTTTTTGGAAGAAAAATTGACCGACATGCTGAAATTTTCATGCCATAGCATGTAAGCATTGTAAGCTTAAAACTGGCAAGTTAAAGTTATGATCATGAAATTCCATGGACAATAGCGTATACAGCCCTTTTTAAACAGGCGTGCCGTGCCCCCTCGGGTCTCAAAAAAAAAAGAGAAGAAAAATTGGACAAAAAGAGAAGAGAAACACCTGTGTGTATGTGATTTTGAAGAAATTAATCCCATATTTGATCATTTCAGCTTTAAAAAAGCAAATTTAGGCGCACTCCAAGCGAATTTGTTCCATTTTACGCTTCAATATTTTATATTTACACGTTTCATGATCCTTTATTTAGCTCACTAAGAAATCCCCCCCCCCCCCCGCTGAAGTTCTGTATACGCACCTGCAAATCCTATTCTATCTTACATTTCCATCCAATTCATCACCACATTAATATAGTAGAATGTTCATTAACATTCTTGCATAAAAATGCACTGACAGATATCTAATTTCATAGTATTTTCAGATAATATGTGGTATGTATGTGTGCTGCCATGTTGAATTTCGAACCGGAAGTCATATGTTGTGAGTTTTTTCATCGAAATTTCACCTCTAATAAACACCCTTTTTCGAAAATGCAACATCCCCGGGGCATTTTAATTAGAGTAAACAATAGTCAATATGTTCTCAATAGAAAAGTTTTATCTAGAAAAGGCAGTTTATGGTTCACAATATATTTTTTGTGTTTGTCTCTTGCTGCTCTTCTCCTGTGTAAACATCCTTTCTTGAATAAAATGATGCATATTTTGGCCTTATTATTTTTTGTTGACAATTCTGAATGTTTCTTTGTCTTAGATATACTTTAATCAATGTTTTGTTATTTCTCCTAAGTTTATCGTGTTCATAGACACTAGAACATGACAAAAGTCTTGTTATAATAATAATATCAATGATTTGCTAACAATAATTATTTGTATAGCATATTTTTGGACAGACACTCTTACATTGTCTTCGAAAGATCTATGAATTTGATGATCAATCACATATTGCCAAGAGATACAGATATAATAATTATCATTTATTGACAATAGTCTCAAACCAATAATTTGCTATTAATGTCCAAGGTTGCTCCAGGTGTTTGTTAAGTCTAAATGAAGCATGTACTGCAGACAGTAGGAACTAAAATGTTTTTTTTTTCCATTGAGCGCTTCATTCTAAATGTAGCAGCACTGTATAAGTATTTAAAATTTACGTATATGTATGTATGCTATTCCACCTGAAATCCATACACCCCTATGTAAGATAAGACCTTACCTTCCACACAGGGGTGAAGATTTCAAATGGAATGACCATTCAGGTAACTCTGTTTGAAAATCACACTCCCTGTGTAGAAGATTAAAGTCATATCTTGCAAAGAGGGTGTATAAATTTCACATAGGCTTAGGAACTCGGGGGGCATTGGGGGCTCAGCCCCCTCAATAATTTTGGTGCGGGCTGGAATATCTTTCAGCCCCCCCCCAGGTGAAGTTAAAAAATTGTGATAAAATAGAGGGAAAATGGGTGTTTGTGACCTACGGTATATTTTGTAAAATTTTCTGAATCAGAGGGGGGAAGCCCCCCCCCTTGGGAACCCCCACAGGGTAGCCCACCCTTCAAGTTTCAGCCCCCCTCCCAATGTTGGAAATCTTTCTAAGCCAATATTTCAAATGGAATATCCCATTTGCTATTAAATGAGGGTTTCATAGGAAGACAACAAAGTTATAACAAAATGGTGAGTATTCATCTGACAAGTAAAATTTACTCCCTATTCTATTCTATGGACACACATTTTGCGTTAGGCCAAAAATAAACATGTTTGTTTCCTGTAGCAGGTCATAAAAGTCAAATCTAAATGCGTTTTTTTTTATAATCCATGTCTTCAAATGAAAAAAACCAAAACCCTTTTTTGCTGCAAATTGGAATGGCAATTTACAGTGGGTCTCTCCGACACAAAACAAAATCACATTTCATATTCAAGAATATTTATGATCCCCTTTCAACCTGCAGATTAAAAAAGTATTAAAAAATGTGTGATGTTTTCTCCAGTAGTTTTTCACTAAACTCGTTTGTTGTGTAAATGTTTACTTTAGTAGTGTTTTGTATTATTTTTTGTGATTTTTTCCGTTTTTTTCTTTCCTTCAAAAGTGAAAAAATATATCTAAATGCGCAAAAAAGCCGTCAAAAAGAAATGCGCGCGCTACAGGAAACAAACTTTTTTTTTTGGCCTTAGTGTGGATTTTTTTCAGCTGTGTGTAAATTAAAAACAGTCATTTAAAAAAAAGTCATTCAAACAAATCTACTAAATATGTTTGCAAAAATTGTTCAGATTTGTTTAGATTTGTCAAGTTTCTGTGATTTTTTACAATCGTTTAGCATTTTCCAGAAATATATAAATAAAAAATCTTTCTGGTAACATTAGCAGGTAATAGGTATGTATATTGATTATCAATATCAGACTATTGTTTTATTGCTATCTGTTTTGACAGCACTCAGGCGAGTTTACAAATGAAACGAGGCATAGTGTGAATGCTGTGGATAAAATAACATATTATTAATACTTTGTTGGTTTTGAAATTGTATATGTGAGCTTAAATGCCATGTATATGTGACCTGATGCAGTCCACTCAGGTTAAAGTCATATTTTTTCCAAATTGAGTTATTATCAGGTTAATATAAAGTTTTAAAAAAATCCCTTTCTATCAGTTTATAGCTGATTTGGTTGTGAAGTTACACATTTTTGTAGTCATGTTAATCAACAAAAAGATGTTTTATCTCTCAAAAATGGGTTGCGAAAGTACACACTTAATTTGTATATTTTTTGACCAATAAATTCTACATGTTGACCTTTTTTTTCAGTCCTCCCTTGAGTGTTTGTCAAGATGAAGACTACTCACTGTAATGAGTGTTGACACTAAAATACTCCATCCATAGTATAGACAGTCTGTATACATTGGAGTCAGTCTGAGATAGTCAGTAGATACCGGGGGTCACTCCCATTGTGGCCTGTACACCATCCGCGATAATCAACTTTTGAAAAGCACCCTAAACAAGGATTTAACCCTTGGCTAAAACAATACCCTAAACAGGGATTTTATTCCTTGCATCTAATTTCATACCCTAAATTTCATTTCCGCGTATTAGCAATTGCAATTTTGCTACCCTTTTTCCAATATTTCACGTTTTTGACACCCTAAACGCGTTACGCGCGTATCGTGCTTATCCACGAAAAACTACCCTTTTTACGCGTTTTCATTATCGCGGATGGTGTACAGGCCACAATGGGAGTGACCCTCCCGGGGTAGATACACATATCAGGGTGTCTGCAAACTGCAGTACTATCATATTTGAGGTCGCAGGGTGCGATTTAAAATTGCTAGTAATCAAACACTGGTAGCGTTTTCACAATCACTACCAGCGTGACCCATCGTCCAGTCATGGCTAGTGATATAGTGACAACTGAAAGTTGCCTTCAAGTCAACTGCTTGTGATTTGACACTTGGGCATGCTAGTGACTAATCCATCAGGTATCAGCAATAACACTTCTGATAAGCGACATAAGTTATAAGTATTGATATTATTGATATATCTGGGGTATGTTTGACATCAGGATTTTTTAAAGTAATTTTCTTTATCAAATGCTTTAAAAGATGTCAAGGTTTCTCAGTGTCTTAAATTTTTGGTTATATATAGGTAGCAATTATGACGACCAAGTCCAAGTCTGCTAGGTAAGCATGATATGATATCAGACATGTATTAAAGTGTCTGTGAAGTGTAGTGATATCCCAGCTTGCTGATAGCTAATGAGACATATTCTCAACACAAGTCGTGTTCACATTTTGAGTTACACCAGGTGTAAACTTACGCTAACAGTGATAAAAATGCCACAAATATTTTCCCTATTCCTACCGCTTGTCCACACCTATAGCCTACTCCTAGCACTACGCCGATCAGTTCCACCAAGCATTCACTTAGTGGTTGGCGTAAACTTCGGCTACCACTTCTGGTATTTCTGTGACCTTTTCCAACTGCGGGATATGTAATTTCTTTGTTCCGTAATTTCTTAGTTCCAACCAAAAAAAAGGGTAACCATTTACCGGGTGCCAGATGTAGCAGCGTTCACATTGCAACTTACACCTGGCGGAGATTACACCCAGCTCGCTAATCCTGTAAACCTGGCGGAATTTATGCTGACCATCATTCACACTGCCACTACTCCTGGTAGTGCCTACCGCTACTCCTAGGCTCCTAGCAACTTGCGCCAACCCGGGGTACTCAATTGAAAAATTTTGAAAAAGGACCCATTCATATACCAAAATAGGCTTTGAAAAAGGGGTCATTGATATACCGAAAGGCTGAAAATGCTACCCATATTTGCGGCACATCCCCGTATGGTCATTTGTACTGAGTACCCCCCTGGGCGCCAACCAAGTTTCACCGGGCATATGTTCGACAATGTGAATACAGCTAATCACACTATCATGATACTTATCCGAGTAGTAGAGGAGATATTTTTAGTGCTGCACACGTGGCTGTGGGGTTTGATGGAGAAGAGAGGTTGTTGTCTTAATTTCATTCTTTTTATAGTCATAGTGAGGATGCAAATCAACCATGTATTTAAACAAACACACATTTTAATTACACAAACAGATTGACAGACACACATGGACAGACATTCATTGTAAAGTGAGAACTACCCACTCATTGAAATTCTAGTAATGTTAAAATGTAAGGTAATGACAGTCCTACAAAGGTCAATCCATACCTCCTGTGTATATTCTCATCTCTCTTGTAAATGTTTTTGACACTATTCGCAAAGGGTTAGAAAAGGTTGCCAGAAAATGTAGGGTTATAGAAAGAGTATAAAATGTTTTCATAACATTCAAAACATTTAAAAAAAAACTTTCTGCAAAATATTCCAACCTATATAAAAATGTTTGCAAAAAATAGTTTATAATAACATTGTGACATTTTAAAAATGTTGTTTTAATGTATTTTCATACAAAACATTTAAAAATGTTTTCATGACCTTTATATAACCCACCAACATTATTAAAGCATTTTAACCAAAACCAAAATATAACCTGTTTAATTTTTTTTAAACGTTTTTGTATTACTGGGTTGTCTATGTCTTTTAATTAGGTTTTCCTTCTTATATTTTCAGATGAGGAAAAGGTAAAACTGTCTTTTTTTCTGTGCAACTGAAAATAAACCAACTTTTTCCTCATCTTATAATTTGGGTTTAAACCCTTGTTTCCTTCTTATATTTTCAGATGAGGAAAAAGTCAAACTTTCTTTTCTGTGCAACTGAAAAAATTATTCAAACATCTGAATTGAAAATATAAGTAGACAAATTTAGTGACTAGTGAAGCCATTTGGGCAACTAACACTAAACTGAAGCAAAGATAAAAATATATAGATATACAAAAACATAAACATTAGCATGAATACAACCAGTCTGCACTGACATGATACACAGTAAACCCACAGATTTATGAGATATATTTTCAAACAGACCCCTGGATTACCATTGCCATGAGCATAAACACTTTAGTATTATCATTGGGACATTCCACTTGCTATCTATACACCCTATGGAAAGCATTACCATAATCTCTCACACAGGGAGTGTAGATTTCAAATGGAGTCACCCATTCAGGTAACCCCATTTGAAATTAACACTCCCTGTGTAGAAGATTAGGGCCATGTTTTCCACAGAGGTTGTAGGGATTTCAAATGGAGTCATCCATTCAGGTAACCCCATTTGAAATTCACACTCCCTGTGTAGAAGATTAGGGCCATGTTTTCCATAGGGTGTATGGATTCCAACTAGAATAGCCCATTTATGGTTTTCCTCCTATCTACGAACCTAAAGTAATATGTATGTCCAAGTGAAACAAGGCCTCATCTGCAAAGGCTTCCAGATGTTATATACACCAGGCACTAAGGCTGGCATTTTCGGGCGGGCTAGTGGGTACCCGCCTGAGATTACATTACCCGGGTAGGAAATACCCTCCCCAGGTGCCCGAAATTTAAAAAAAAAAAAAAAAAAAAAAATTTTAAAGGACCTAGACCTAAATGCTAGGATCATTCATGGTTGACCTAAAAAAAAAAAAAAAAAAAAATTCAAGATGTTTTGTATTTTTAATATGAAAATTGATAATTTGTATTCATGTCATAGTCTATTAATGATTTCAAATGCATTGAATTTTTATTTTTTTTGCACTTTTCGGTACCCGGTTACCCGCCCGAAAAATGCGCCGGTTACCCGGGTACAAAATTACCCGAAAATGCCAGGCCTACCAGGCACAAAAAGAAACTCGTCAGTTATGTTCAACCTGGCTGTTCAATAACTTGATAATTTTGGATTATTCTGAAATAAACATTTTGTTAATTGGACTTTCGTGAAAAACGAACAAGAATTGACCAAGATATTCGCTTCCAAAGCCTCAAACCCCAAAGTCAAAAGTTGCATTTCAACGATTTTCAATGGGAACGCATTGTTGTATTGCACACAAGCACCACGGGCGAATCAATAAAGCACACAGTGTAACAGGCACGATTGAATCGTTAAAATTGCAACTTTTCATTTTGGGGTTTGAGAGTTTGGAGGCGCATATCTTGGTCAATTCTTGCTCAATGTTCATGAACAGGGTGTCAAATGAGAAAGAAAAGTCCAACTAACAAAATGTATATTTCAGAATAATCCAAAATTATCAAGTTATTGAACAGGAAGGATGAATATAACTGACAAGTTTCTTTTTGTGCCTGGTGTAGTTTAGATAACTTATAGAATGCAGAAATTGTCAAATGTCTATAGCGCAGCTATCGGAGATAGGACTTTCTTGTATCAATCCTTCAAGTGAAAGAATGTACCATGTATCATTTTCATGTTGAACTTCATTTGCAGTAATGTTGTGTAACATTCAAGCATTCCATTGCCATTGGTAATGATAGATTCATGTGTATTTACTCTAGTTTGAATCCTTCATGTCTACCAACTATGTTTATTCTGTAATGCTTTATAGTGACACCTGAAAAACATAGCATTCCCAAAAGTGCTGGACTCTACAGAAAATGTGCACACATGACTTCTGCTGCGGACCAACTTCCCATTTCCAAGGCGTCTGTGTCTCCATGTCTTACCACCCAATTGTGACAGAATTGTGCGCCGAATGTTAAAAAATATGTGTCACAAACAGATTTCTGACAACTGCATGGATCTGGATCAGTCCACACAGATTCTGGGGAAAAGGTCTGACACAAACTTAACACATAATTTTCTCAAAACATTGACAACTGAGGATGTATGTCTATTTACTCCTTGGTATTTACTCCAAGCTTGATCAAGCAAAATGGACTAGATGTTGACAATATTTCAGCTAAAGGCTTTAGCTTAAAAACAGGCATCTGCTCTAAAACTACCTTTTTGTCCATCGGCTCAATATACAACAGAGGGTGATGTCTCCACTTTTTAAAATATTCCCAAAGGTCATGGTCTATATAATGTGTGCCAAGTTTCATGCTTGTATGTAAAAACCCACAATTTATTCACATTTATCTGCCTAGCTAAGGCCCTTCACAATTAATTCTTAGTTTCCTGTTTCAAGTTTGAAAATAAAGGACGAGGTGACTTTTAATTATTAATTATTAATTATCTATTAATTATTAATTATCTATTACTTTCTTTATTTTGAAAATGTGGTCGTGACTATCATCAACAGTCCATTTGGTCATTTTGACTAAGACTACGGATTTAATTATTTTACCTTTATAATTGATTTTTTACATTAATATTTGTAGGGGACCCTACAATGTTCTTGTTTTATATTCATAATCAAAGTTGAGATGATCAAAAACAGATATTAGCAAATAAAAGTAATTAAAAAGTCAATTAAAAGATGAAAATACCTAAATAAAAATAAAATAATTAAATATTTTTCCATTATTGATTTTGGACGCGCGAGGGAAACAGGAAACTAAGGATCAATTGTAATTGGCCTAATAGGTACATTGCTTTTGAAAACAGCCACCAATCACCCCTACCAAAATGAGGGATCAGATTCCATCACAAATTTCAAAAGCAATATTTTGCATGTTTTAAAATGTTGATGTCTCTGCTATCATGGGAAGTATGAAGCTACAACTGACACATATTATAAATATATTGTCATAACAATCTTTCAGTAATGCTATAAGCACTGGCATCTATGCTGGATAAAGATGTATCAGTAGTGTGTTGGCTGCTGGAGATGTCAGGGATTTAATAGCTAATTTACTACCTCAGTACATCTGTAGTTATATTTATGGCTGCTATGGGTAGTTGACTTGGGCAATAAAATTGGTATCATTTTGTATGGAATGTTGTTTACATCTTCATTCAGGTTATCAATCCCCTATTGATATTCCTGCCTGTGTGGAGCTTACATCCTATGCGAAAAAGGCATGGTTGAACTATGGTTAACCATGGTCAACCATGGTTCAACCATGGGTTTTGACCATGGTCAAACCATGGTCAACCATGCTTTTGAAAAATGGCACCACGGCCAGAGACCATGGTCAACCATGGTTAACCTTTTGACCATGGTCTATCTAAAGTGACCATGGTCAACCATGGTTAAAACTGAGCATGTTTGACCATGTTTGAACCCTTGTCAACCATAGTTCAACAACCAGGGTTTTGACCATGGTCAACCATGTTTTTGACCATGGTCAACCATGTTTTTGAAAAATGGCACCACGGCCAGAGACCATGGTCAACCATGGTCTATCTAAAGTGATCATGGTCAACCATGGTCAAAAATTTGCATGTTTGACCATGGTTAAGAAACAATAGCAATCAAGGAAGAAACAATAGAAACGAGATCTGATTGCGTTCGCCTGCGACCGCGAGGATGCACAGCCAGCAGTGACAAATGAGTTATGACCCCGAATCTGTGAGAACCGGAAGTGATCCCTTAATTACCTTTGACCCCGCAAAAATATTACAAAGTGCTTAGGATGTCATAAGGAATATTCCTGGTGAATTTCAGCTTAATCGGAACTTATACATGGATTTTGATTTTTTTTTAAAATTTATGATTGACCTTTTGACCCCCTTAATGACCTTTGATCTCAATGAGAAAAAAACCACATGTACACCGACAAAATGCATTGTTCCAATTTCAATTAAAAAATTCTTCTTTGTTTATTTGTGGAGATAAAAATTCTTAAAGTTTTTTGTCTAAAAACAGGAAGTGACCCCTTAATGACCTTTGATCCCAAAATAAAAATACCATGCATACATCAGGTAACACTAATTTATGTATGATGATTATATTACTCTGGTCTGTTTACATTTTGAGATAAAATTTTTTTAAACTTTTTTGATAATTTTGGTTTTTGACCGGAAGTAACCCCTTAATGACCTTTGACCCCAAAAATGTAGGCATATAAAAGACCCCAGCTAGTAGCAATGCATGTGTGCTAATGGCGACTCTCTGCTATGTAATTTGTAAAGACAGTGATTTTTTGAATATTTTTTACAAATTTTTCAGACTTTTACCGAAGTGACCCCTTAATGACCTTTGATCCCAATTCTGTGAGGAACTTTTAGACACTGGCTATAGGTGATGCATGTGTGTAAGTGACGCCACGGTGCTATGTAATATGTGGGAGGAGTAGCATTTTTAGTGAAAATCTAAGTTTTGGCCATTGACCGGAAGTGGATGAGATTTGACCGGAAGTTGATTATGTGACATCTGTGGCACCACCAAAAGGTCCTACTGACCAAGTTTGGTAAACATGCCTGAAAGCATGTAGCTACGATGGCTGATTATGATGTTGACAGAAGAAAGAAAAAGAAAGAAAGAAAGAAAGAAGAACGCGGTAAAAACAATGCACAGCGCCGATGGCGGCTGTGCAAGAAACAATAGCAATCAAGCTTAATAGAGGGCAGGGCCTGAAGAATGAGGGAAATTATGGGGTAAATATTTAACGGAATAAACTGCATAATCATATTATTTAGATTTATTCCGTTAAAAATCTTATTTTAACTTATCAAATTACTAGTTTTTATATTCTATGGTGTCAAATATTTATTCTAACGTTGTAAATACACATTAAATACGATTAATAACAACAGAGGGCGGTTTTTCTCATTCACTACCCAGAGCAGATGATGGTGGATGCGATAACGCTATTTTTGACGTCGCCATTGGATTAACACATAATCATGAAATCTTCACAAACAATTCTAAATTTGTTATGTGGTGTCAAAGCAAAATTATCTTACTCTAAAACCGTTGGGGTTCTGCAAAGTACCCCACTGCAAGTATGTTAATTGTCCATTTATAATCGCTAACCGTGTATTGTGAATGGGGCTGTCAGCCCTGTATCTTCGCCAGCCTCGTACGTCCGTGTTGCGTGTCCTATGCCGCCTGACCCAGAGTCAACCATGGTCAGGTGAGGTGATGACCATGGCTGACAATGCTCAGCCATGCTAAAGCATGGTCGACCATGGTATACTTAAAAGTGACCATGGTCAACCATGGTCAGGTGAGGTGATGACCATGGCTGACCATGCTCAGCCATGCTAAAGCATGGTTGACCATGGTATACTTGAAGTAACCATGGTCAACCATGGTCAGGTGAGGTGATGACCATGGCTGACCATGCTCACACATGCTAAAGCATGGTTGACCATGGTATACTTGAAGTGATGGTCATGGTCAAGTGAGGTGATGAACATGGCTGACCATGCTCACCCATGATAAAGCATGGTTGACCATGGTATACTTAAAAGTGACCATGGTCAACCATGGTCAAGTGAGGTGAAGACCATGGCTGACCATGCTCGGCCATGCTAAAGCATGGTCGACCATGGTATACCATGGTGACCATGGCAACCATGGTTGACCATGGTCAAGCCACCATGGCTGATCATCGCTGACCATAGTTAACCATGGTCAACCATGTTTTGACCATGGTTGACCATGCTAGCACGGTTGACATTTCGCCTAGGTTGGCTAGTGGCATGCACCAGTTGAAGAAATATTACCCATTTAGAGAAAATTGGGTTTTTTTTATGTCACTTTTTTTTCAGTTGGGTATACCTTATGTAATATAATTAACAAATGTTTATAGTAAATTTGCTTAATTTTCTTGTAAAATACAACAGTTACTGTTTATAGTGAATCAAATTTACAGCAAATAACATCAACCCCAGAAATTTTGCAAGATTCCGAGAAACCATTCTCACAGAGATTCTTCTATTTAAAACTGATTTGTGTGAATCTAAAGAGATTCTCATAGATTTTTTGAGCCTACACACTGAGTAAATGTGGAGAATCTAAAGATTCTTGTAATCCCTCAAATGTCAAAAGACTGCAGCCATATACTGAGATCATGGCTTTATCTAGTGTGGTATAGCTACCTACTTCTGGAACATATACGGTTTTGTATTTATAGTGCATTCCTCTTAAGGCAATATCTATCTGTTTAGAAGGATATTGACTTACGGTAAATTTGGTGTTTATTTATGAGGAGTTTGCAAACAACTTCTTACCACAAAAAGGATGTGTGGCAAGTTACTATACATCTGCTTGCATTATATAAACACAATATATTCATATGCAACCTGGATATGCAATGTATACCGTTTTGTAATTAAAAACATCATTTCACATAAACATATCTTCAAAAGCTAAATTTTTTTCATAAACTTGCTATCTTTAGTAGATAGCAAATACTTATACTATGTTGTAGGCACATTTCACCTAAACCTGCTATCTTCAGTTGGAAGCAAATACTAATACTATGTTATGTCTTGAGCTACATTTCACCTAAACCTATCTTCAGTAGAGAGCAAATACTAATACTATGTTATGTCTTGAGCTACATTTCACCTAAACCTATCTTCAGTAGAGAGCAAATACTAATACTATGTTATGTCTTGAGCTACATTTTACCTAAACCTATCTTTAGTAGATAGCAAATACTAATACTATGGTATGTCTATGGCTACATTTCACCTAAACCTATCTTTAGTAGATAGCAAATACTAATACTATGGTTTGTCTATGGCTACATTTTATCTAAACCTGCTATCTTCAGTAGATAGCAAATATAATATATGGTTTTATTTATTTATTTATTTTATTTATTACACTTTATCACTGGCACAGAATTACAAGAAATATATAATATTGCACATAAGTTACATCAAAAATTACACAATATTATGAAAGGAACATTTGTTTTAAAAGTCCAGTGAATGGCTGGAGCGAACAGGTGCCAGGCACCTCTAAGACCGCCCACCAAAACCAAAAAAGAAGGGAAGGGAAAAATAAATTAGAGGGGAAAATGCAGGTAAGTTACATTTGCCTGCAATTTGGACAATTACAAAAGAGGTCCAAGTGCAAACAGAAGTTGCATCAAAGGTGCGAGCAAATTTGGACTGGTAAAACTCCAAAACTTGGTGCTTAAATGAAGCAACATAATTTGTAGATCTGATAATACTAGGGAGCTGGTTCCAAATGGGCACCATACGCTGAAAAAAGCCCATCTTGTGGCACTCAGTTTTAGAAAGCTGATTTACCAGCAACAAAGGATCAGAGGAAAATCTGGTGGTGGGACGGTCTTTGTTAATACCATTAAAAACTACATAATCATCTAGATTGATGTCATATAATCCCAGATTGCACTTGAAAAATATATTGAGATCAACATATTCTCTTCTAAAACTTAATGGGAGAAGAGTTAGCTCTGTTAACCTTTCTTTGTACTCAGCCTCGGGATAATCTAAAATGAATTTAGTTGCCCTTCTCTGGACCCCCTCAACTTTCTGGATGTTGCGCTTTGAGGTACCACTCCAGAGGGACTGCAATATTCAAATCACTACTGAACCAAGGCTGAGTACAAAGTCCTGGATACATTACGAGGGGCATTGAAGCCAATGGTGCGTTTAATCATACCAAGTTTTTTGTTACACTTTTTAACAACCCTGTTAATGTGATCATCCCAAGTGAAAGACGAGGAAATATCAAGACCAAGATCTTTAATGGAACTAACACGGTCTAGAATGGCACCATTCATTTTATAATCATGACGAATTGCATTCCTACGTCTGGTGATTGATATGATCTGGCATTTAGAGGGATGAAAATGGAGATCCTAAGTTTTGCTCCAATTAAATAATGCATCAATATCACTTTGGAGCATGTGACAATCAGAGACATCAGAGATGTTTTTATAACATTTAGAGTCATCTGCAAACAAAGCTAAAGAAGAATTCTGGGCAACACTGGGCATGTCATTTATGTACAAAAGAAAAAGCATAGGCCCCAATATTGAACCTTGGGGTACACCTGAAACAACTGGAAGCCAGTCGGAATTTACCCCATCAATAACAACCCTCTGCCTCCTCCCTGTTAAATAAGCGCGCAAAACCAATTGAGGAGGTCAGAATGAAAGCCAAAAGATTGCAATTTGTGAAGCAACAAGCTATGACAAACACTGTCAAAAGCTTTCGAGAAATCAAGATAGATCATATCAACTTGCCCAGCGTTGTCCAGAGTAGAACTGACTTCATGAAAACGGATAAAAGCTGTGTCACAGTGGAGCGACCTTTGATAAAACCATGTTGCAGATGGTATAATTGGTCTTTAATTGCGGGGAACACTTGATCAAAAATAGCTCTCTCCATCACTTTTCCACATATACACAATAGTGACACAGGTCTATAATTTTCAGCACGTTGCCTGTCAGACTTTTTAAAAACAGGAACAACATTGGCTTTTAACCAGGTCTCAGGCATAATACCAGGACTCAAAGATAAGTTAAAAATGTGGCACAAAGGAAAAACAATTTCATGAGCGCATTCTTTCAAGACCCTGGGAGATATCCCATCAGGACCAATAGCTTTGGAAACATTTAAATTGCACAAGATCTTGAGGACATCACATTCGTTGATCTGAATATTACCCAGTGAAGGATGTTGAAACCCATGTATCTTTGGCAACTGTGTGTTGGAAGTTGGCTGAGTAAAACAGAATAAAAATAGTTGTTAAAAGAAAGCTTTTTCTCTAGCTGTTGTAGCTGTGATGTTATCCCAGCTGATAACTTTTGGAAGAGATTTGGATTTTGTTTTTGATCTAAAAAATGACCAGAATCTCTTGGTGTTATCAACAACACTTTCACCAAGACTATCAATATACTCATTAAACTTGGCAGAGAGCAAATTTTTCAAACGATTACGTAACTTCCGAAAATTGGCCCAGTGGCTAGAGAGATTTGATTTTTAGCACGCCTCCACACAGTTTCCTTTTTGTTTTGGAGATGCCTAACTTCTCGTCAATCACGCTGGGGCGAAGAGTCTTTGATCTTAATTTTGGTATGTAATCGTCTAAAACCTTGGTAAATATTTCTGAAAATAAATTCCATGATGAATTAACATCTATTGCACAATATACTTGACTAAAATCAGTGTTTTGCAGCTCACAACATATATCATTAAAATTAGCTGCTTTAAAATTGTATACAAATCGAGGTCTTTGTTTGAGACGCTCAACCCTTGTACTCACAGTAAATTGAAGCAGCTTGTGATCTGTTAAGAATGTTTCATGTGATATCCCAGCAAACACAAAAATGTTTTAAAAACGTTTTAAATAAGTTATACTTTGGCTTTTGGTTTAGGTAAAAACGTTTTAATAACATTAAAATGTCGGGTTATATAAAGATCATGATAACGTTTTAAAACGTTTTGTATGAAAACACACAACAATATTTTTAAATGTTTTCAAAAAATGTTATTGTAAACTATTTTTGAAACTATTTTTGCCAAATATTGTGTCAATACTTAAATAACATTATGTTAAAATATTTGAACCCAGCAAACACAGAAATGTTCTTAAAATGTTTTTTCAAAACCTTTTAATAACATTTAAATGTCGGGTTATATAAAGGTCATGAAAACGTTTTTAAATGTTATTGAAAATATTTTGGACAAACATTTTTCGCAAAATATTTGTTCAACCCCAAAATATCATTCTGTTTAGAATGTTTTGTATTAAGTTTTCAAGAATGTTTTTGGAATGTTATTACAACGTTTTTATACCCCTTATATAACCCGACATTTAAACGTTTTCTGTAAAACATTTTTGTTTGCTGAGCAGTAGATTATCAAAAAATGTTTTTAAGGTTTTGAAAACGTTTTATACTCTTAATATACCCTTTATATAACCCGACATTTAAACGCTTTCTGACAACCTTTTATAACCTTTTGCGAATGATGTCGAAAAACGCGTTTTGTGTTTGCTGGGATGGTAACACCATTGAGCCTGTCAGGGACAGTTGTGAAAATAAGATCTAAAATATTATCACAATTTTTTCTAGATGGGATATCATTCATTTGCTTCAGGAAAAAAGAATCCACAGAATCACAAAAAGCTTGTTCAGAATCTGTAACATTGTGATATATAGTATTGTCAAGACAACCTTTTACATCAGGAAGATTAAAATCACCAATTACATGAATCTGGTTAAAGTCATTGTGGAGTTTTTCAATTGTCGAGTCAAAATTATTAACAAATGTTTCGACGTTGCCATCAGGTGCTCTGTAGCATAACACAAGAGCCATTTTTTCACTTTTATTTGGTCTTATTTCAATTACCATTATCTCGTCAACAGGCTCAACATCAGAACGACGTAGTGAGAAGATAGAGCTTTTAACTGCAAAGAGGAGACCCCGCCACGTTCTTTCTCAGGGTCATCTCTATCCTTGCGATAAATATCATATCCACTGCAAGGGATTTCACTATCATCAACTGTTTCATTGAGCCATGTTTCAGAGACGGACACACAGTCAAATTTATTTGTAGATAAGATGGTATGTCTATGGCTACATTTTATCTAAACCTGTTATCTTCAGTAGATAGCAAATATAATATATTGTATATCTATGGCTACATTTCACCTAAGCCTGCTATCTTCAGTAGATAGCAAATACTAATATATGGTGTCTATGGCTATATTTCACCTAAACCTGCTATCTTCAGTAGATAGCAAATATTAATATATGGAATGTCTATGGCTACATTTTATCTAAACCTGCTATCTTCAGTAGATAGCAAATACTAATGTATGGTATGTCTATGGCTACATTTCACCTAAACCTGCTATCTTCAGTGATAGCAAATACTAATATGCCTATTGCTACGCTTCACCTAAACCTTCTATCTTCAGTAGATAGCAAATACTAATACTATATGTCTATGGCTACATTTCATCTAAACCTGCTATCTTCAGTAATAGCAAATACTAATATATGGTATGCATGCCTATTGCTACGCTTCACCTAAACCTTCTATCTTCAGTAGATAGCAAATACTAATACTATATGATGTGTCTATGGCTACATTTCATCTAAATCTGCTATCTTCAGTAGATAGCAAATACTAATATATGGTATGTCATGGCTACATTTCACCTAAACCAGCTATCTTCAGAAGATAGCAAATACTAATATATGGTATGTCTATGGCTACATTCCCTAAACCTGCTATCTTCAGTAGATAGCAAATACTAATATATGGTATGTCTTATGCTACATTTCACCTACACATGCTGTTTTCAGTGATAGCAAATACTAATACTTTTATTTCAAGAAGATTCACTCACAGAATTTTCCCATTATTTGTCTTACCCGTTGCGATTAAATTCAAATTCAAAATAGTGGGGGATATATATAGTCCATGGTATGCTGTCACCACATGGAGTAAGCTATTAATATACCTACACACATGTCACCCTCTGAGCATAACACCACCCCTACTGAGCAAATAGCGCAGTCCACACCACACTGTCTATAGCACACTCTACATACACCATCAGTGAACTTTCTGTCAGTTCTCCACCAGCTAAACAAGCTAGAGCATGAAGCTGCACAACAAGCGGCTTCTACTATCATCATCCACACGTGTACAGTCGACGACGGTGAAAGCCTCGCGGCTGACAGGCAGTTTTTGAGCTGGAGCTAAAGGAGATAAGCAGTGGTCAATGCATGATACCCATGAAGTCTGTGAGCATCAAGGAACATAAAGGCGGAGGCGGGAAATATTCCTGCCCGCCTGTGCAAGAAGAGGATGAGCACCATGGAGATAATATAGTGGTAGGAGCAGATGGTGGGGATAACCTGAGGAAGGTGGTCGTCGATCCGGGGCGTAACGTCCGGATCGACGGCGATGGAGTTAACACATGCAGCTGTCAGATTTATTGCAATAGGAATGATTCTGTGCCTTCTACGACCGAGTCCCCTACCCGTGCGACTAATAACAACGGAGGTATACTTAATAGGAGTCGGTCTAAGCGCAAAAGTTTGTGGAGTCGTTCGCAGCACTCGCGGAGGTTGAAAATGATTGTACCCAGTGCGGCAGGAGGTGAGAGAATTATCTTCAGTTCTTCTTCAAGTGTGATTTATGATATGTATTTATTTGTGTTTTACTGTTGTGTTGGAAACATGCTCTTGTCCCAAATCCATGCTTATACGCATAAACATAGTTTGTTTTGTTTATTTTAGTGTGTGTTGTGTCTGTTACATAAGTTTTTTGAACAGCAAATTAAGTTTGCAATCATCAGACGAATAGAATAACAAAAAGTAGGAGATTTGATCTTCTTTTCCTGGAATCCAAATGTCTTTTGCTTCCTGAGCACAAATACCTGTGAGTCACTTGAGCCATATGAATGAGCTATATGATCACATTGACTGATTTCAAAACATAATGACGCATTTGACATAATTAGTACCCTTCCTCTAATAAGCAGAATTATTTTTGAGTGCTAACTGTATAGGCACCCCTTTCTCAGTGAAACTGTACAACTAAAATCCACTATCTGATTAAAATTGCTTTCTATAGACCACTTTACATTATTGTTTATCAACAAAGGCGAGGGATTGGTCTGTCGATATGCCCGAACAAGCCGCTTCACTGTTCAATGGCTTTCTTGTACTATATGAAATGTGGTGGGAGATTTAAAATACACATGCCCTGAGCAGACTACGATGCGCACGCACACTGCAGGGCAACGAACAATGGAAAATACCATAATGCGTGCGCATACTGCCGGGCAATGACGTCACATGTCAAGTGGTCTATACGTTCCTGTTTAGGATTATGATGGTTTCCACTTTAGATAACACTGTGCTTTGAATGTTTATGCACATAAATCACACATCTGTAACTTTTCGTAAGTTTGATAAGTCCTTCCTTCTCGAAAATGATTGACTTAAGCTAATAAGTCCTTCCTTCTCGAAAATGATTGACTTAAGCAAACAGGTAGCTAAGGCCTAAAAAAAATGTTTGATTGGCGTAACCTGACCGACCTTAAAAATAGGCCCGACCCTAGACTTTTTTTCTTATTTTTTGCACAAAAAAAAATTTTAAAAAAGAGAGAAAAAAGAAAGAAAAAGAAGCCTTTATCATACACGATTTACAGCTTAAAATGTGTTTAAAAAAATTGCCGACCGACCTACCCTATTTTTTTTATGTTACGCCAATCAAACAATTTTGTTAGGCCTAATTAGGTTGAATACAGTACATTGTCTTTAATGCATTTATTTACTAATGTTGACTGTGAGATGCATGAATGAGAAATTGAAGTCTTGACGATTGGTTGACAGATAAAAATAACCGTGATTAGTGGCCTTTTGATTGGCTGCTAGACAGATGGTATTAGTATATGGATCATATGACATCAACACATGCATTGCAAATTACTACAACAGCAGGAAACACAATTTAAACTTTTTTTATGAAGGTTATGAAGTTTTGAAGGGGAAACATTACGATTTTAAAATGTTGTCAAAATGTTATTTTAAACTATTTTTAGCAGTTTTTTTAACACTAAAATAACATTATGTTAGAATCGTTTGCAGCAAGTTTTCAAAAATTGTTTTGAATGTTATTAAAATGTTTTATACCCTTTATAACCAATAATTTAAACATTTTCTGGCAACCTTTTCTAACCTTTTGCAAATGCTTATGAATATGTTTTGTGTTTGGTTGGACACTTGTGAAAGCTTTGTAATATTGGGAAAATATTATTATTAACTTAAAAATATAGGAACCAATTTTATAGTTTTCTTATAGATTTATTGAGCAATATGCTTAGAACCTACAACATTTCCTTTAAAAACTGTCATTTTGCACTGGCACAACAAGGGTAATTAATACACAAATGCATGTTCGTATTTTATGGGGGAAGAGCATGGTGGAAGGTAGAACAATTATAATGAAAAGCTGACCTCCTTTCCTCGGTTCCTGATTGCCTTTTCCTTTTCTTTCCGTTGAACTTCATGAGCACAAATTTTTTTCGTTAAGATTGATATTTGTCTTCTCCTTCAGTGTTCCCATTAATTCCAATGCAAGATATTTGATACAATCATAGCTAAGTAATTTGTCCTTCAAATTGCTTCTTGTCTACTGTCACTGATCTTGGCTACCTTCTTTCAATAATATATATCTGAAATCAGTATTCTTTCTCGCATCTTGTCGAGAACATCAGATGTGCTGCTCATTATCAAGTGTCCCACTGGACTAGAATGTGCTCTTGAATAAATAACCTACATACATGCAAATGCTATACTGTATACTGGGACATTGTCATGAGGTTTTCATTTTCAGGCATTACACTGTTAATTCCAGAGCCGTTAATTTAAAAGTCCACATAAATGTTTTATTTTTATTTTTTATTTTATGTCTGAACTATGAACTGAACTAGGCATTAACAGCTGCTATCGGTATGATAGCGCTGATAGGTTGGCGCCAAGATAGTTGTTAACCTCCCGTTTGAAGCTCAGCCAATTCTGGTTAGAGGTAATTGGACCAGATAGAGCATTTTTAGACACATAGGTCAAAACTATGAAGAGTTTTGCATGCAGATCTTCAGGTCAAAGCTATCAGGAGATCTGCATGTATGTAAACTGCCACCTGTCTACAGATGATCATATTTGGCGATGAGAGCTCTGAAAAAAGTTGTAATAGGTACCCCTTTCCTACTGAAGATTTGGTGGCTCTGAAAAGAGCTGTTTGGGTGGATTGCCCCTTGTCCACTGAAAGGTTGGTGGGTCTGGAAACCCTATAAAGTAATATGAAACTATATCTGTTTTAAATTCTATACTATAAAATAAACAAAGGACAAAACTTAAAAGAAAAACAAACAACTAAAATAAAACAAAAGAAACACAAAAAAGGTGGCTATTTTAGCTTTAAAAGCACAGCCTTTTTACATTGTGTATTATCAGTCACGTAAGTCCCATGTCGAAAAAGAGTATTTACACAGCCAAACTAAGAATGTTGTTTTCCATTTCTTAAGCGAGACTACATTATTGTTCCTCCTCGCTCAAAAAACAAATGATTCAATTTTCTTGCCAGGTACTTTCACTGAAATGTTTTCATTTTGCAAAATGATGCGATGTTTTCAAATAGGTATATAGCTTCATGTTACACATAATCAATATATTTGACATTTTGTGTTCTTGCATCTTAAAGTACTATCAGTTATTTGCAAAATCAGAAAAAAAAATGAAAAAAAATTATCAAAAATCTGATTTTACATTACTGTAAGAAGTGAGGGGCACAAGCATACCGTGCAAGTGGTAAATTACCAAAAACCTGGGCTGGGTGTGGCTTTTTCTCTTGACACAAATGACCATAACACCCGTGAATTTTACTATAACAGCACTAAAAGACCCTTGATTTTGATAATTACAGCTTAACATCTTCAAGATGCCTAAATTGCTCATTCCTCACATTTCTGGTATTTGTCAGATGGTTTTCAACCAGAAAGCCAAGAAAGACCATGACTTTAATTGTTCACAGCTCCAAAAGATCCATTATATCCAAATTTTGTGGGAACAATGATAATGTGCCCCTCTCTACCCCAGAACCACAAGCAACTTAATAGGGGGTAAAATTTGATATTTTAGTCAATGTTGGAGGGGTATATCCATACAGACAACCCAGACAAACAAGTACCTAGACAACCGACTTTGCTTGGCGCAGTGAAGTCAACGCTGCATTGCAACAATTTTGACAAGGACGCAACCCGGACGCAAACAAGCAGATATGTTCGCCTCTATGGAACATGTTGCATTTGACGCGGGCGATAACGGCACAGTAATCACGCAAACAAGCTTGTCAGACATGTATGCGATATTTCTCCCCACCTAGTAACCCTGTCAATCCGTCAAAATCACCTTGGTGTGTGTCTTCACCTCCCGCTTTGGTAAGGTATGGGCACTTATATGTCTAAGTGGTATGTCTATGACAGACAATAACAGAACACACTGTTAAACAGAGCATCACATTTTTCAACAGCTGTTTTCTTCCTTCCTGTGAAATTGGCACATCAAATGAATACTTAATATTTATAGATTGATGTTCCTTCTCTTTTAAAGACAAAATGTACAATCTTATAACTGAAGTTTACAGCAAAGTGCCGTGAAATAACGGTAATATTTTACAGTGTATGTAATATAATTGTGGGATAGGCTTTTATGACAGGAGGTCATAACAATTAGTAAGTTTTTGTAATATGCAATGGGTTTGTTTCAAAGCTGATTTTTTGGCATATTTGTCCAAACTTACACCAACATGGAATCAGCTAAATTTGTTGTGTTTGTCAGGTCTACAAAGCAATTTTGACTTTGTGTCATAATTCAGACATTAAGCCCCCCCCCCCCCTCGAACTCCATGTTAAGTAGCTATTATAGTCTGTATACCTTTCTTGAGTCAGTAATTTAGATACTGTTTTTTATTGTATCACTAAATGGAATGATGAGAAGTATATAAAAGTATACATTTTCAGAAAGGAAATGATGTAATGAATTTATCTAGCATAACATATTCCTGTAAAAACAGTTTTTAAGAATATCTCAAAATTCGATTTCACTTTACTGACTTGAGGAAGGTATAAGGACTATTATAGTGGGGTTTTCTTCACTTTATCTTGTTATTTTGGCTCAAAATGGACATAAACCTTTCCTCACAGTTATTGCTAATATTATTTCATCATTTTGAGTAAAAATGCTAAAATTAAAATTTGGTGGAAATTGTCCATAGGGGTTTACTACCAATGTCAAATATGTGCCTTTAATAACATCTATGTAACATTCTTAGTCAGTGGTCTAGTTCGAGACACATTTTTGATTGGACACTACTTAAGATTTGGTGCCGTTTATCAGGCCGTGACGACCCCACGTCATCATGCGTCTTGATAATGCTTTACACACTTGTAGAGGTGCGCCGTATGTATCGCGCTGTATGCATAGACTAGTGCGGAATACGCTAACGCGCTAGCAGTACGCGCAACAGAATACGTGAAGTTGTAAACAAGTTTCGTTCATTTTATAATGAGGGAGTTTTATGACGGTAACTTAGTTTTGCTTAAAAATTGTTTACAGTTATTAAAATAATATTTAACTGACTAAGAATGAGAATAAGCGATAGGAATTTTTATTTTGCCTATCCTCTACCTATGATAGATTTACAGGCAGGTCCAATATTTTTATCGTAGTGGGATACGGCTGCGCCGGCATCCACTACTCTAAATATTGGACCTGCCTGTCGCCTATCTACACGGTAGAGGATAGGCAAAATAAAATTCCTATCCTTTATTCTCTAAGTTGTAGAGCTGTAGACATTTTTATCACCCTTCATTACTAGCCCTGCAGTAAGAGCATTGCAAACATGCAGATCAAATGATATGCAAAGAGGCATATCCACTGGAACACTATATCGATTCTCTGAATACAAAAGATGACACCCACGGCTGTGTAAGTCACAAAATATAACATTTTCAATGTTAAATAGCAAGGGGCAAGCTTGTCTCATATGCTTGCTTTATTAAAGCAGCACAGTCTTAACCCTGTGCATGATATGTCTTGTGCACTGGATAGTAAAAAAATTAAAAAACTTGTCTTAATATTGCAATGCAATTTATTATTAAAATACTTAGACAAGTTTGCGCTTGCTTTCATAAAACAGCAGTCTTAAGGTCCGTTCATACTACCACCGCATTTGCGATGCGTTTGCTTTGCGATGCGGTGCGTTGTTGCAATAAAGTTAAACACATTTTAACTTGGAAATGCAACGAGTTGCGTTGAGTTGCGTTAAAGTAATCGATATATCGGCATCACAAAGCAAAGCAACGCATTGCAAATGTGGTGGTAGTATGAACAGACCTTTAGCCCTGTGCATGATATGCCTTGTGCACTGGGTAAGTACAAAAGTCATTTTTTGAATTAATATTATAACGCAATTTATTATCAAAACAGTGAGTTTTAACCCTTTGCATGATATGCCTTGTGTACTAGATATAAGTAAAAAAAAATCATTTTTTGGCTTATAATCCAATTTATTATCAAAATACTTAGACTTACGCTGGAATTGCTTTCATAAAGCAGCAGTCTTAACCCTTTGCATGATATGCCTTGTGCACTAGATAAGTAAAAAAGGTCATTTTTTGTCTTATAATCCAATTTATTATCAAAATACTTAGACTTATGCTTGCTTTCATAAAGCAGCAGTCTTAACTATGTGCATGATATGCCTTGTGTACTAGTTAAGTAAAAAAAGTCATTTTTTGTCTTAGTTCAATTTATTATCAAAATACTTAGACTTACACTGGAATTGCTTTCATAAAGCAACACAGTCTTAACCCTGTGCATGATATATTCCTTGTGCACTGGATAAGTAAAAAAAGTATTTTGTTGTATAAATATTATAAAGCAATTTTATTTTACTACTGTGCTATTGCATAATATACAGGACTCAACAATTTGCACAGATAAATAGCAAATTATATGGAAAAAATAGGAAATTGCATGGATTTCAACAAATATTGAGTCCTCAAATTGAGCAAATAATGTGGATTATATGGAAAATGGCTACTTTTGAGGGGATTTGCATGGAACTGCAACATCTGAAGAAAAGAATAAGCTTGTATAATATAAGGTTTACATTACACTGAGAGGAATGACTTGAGTTAACATCATCTATCAATTTTGTGAGTGAAACGGCAGAATGTAGTAGTATTTATAGTAAAATCATAGGTGAAGGCGCCATGTTTAGCGTTAGCTTTCGATATTTAATTATTTTCTTTATTTTTCACATGGTTACGTGGGGTGGAAAATAAAATAATTAAATGTCCAAAGCTAACATTAAATATGTCCCTCCACCTAATTATCACATTTTGCTGAAATTTTGCATAAACTATAGTGAATTGCAGGGGGAAAATCAGCCTGCATGGACCAAATTAGATTGAAAAGAGAAAGGCAAATTTTTGTAGCGGCAAAATGGTTGGCCCTTGTAATAACATGGTCAAATCAGGTTATGATCTGATGGGAATTAAGCTTGGTAAATGAAACTGCATTTAATCAAAATAACGTTCTTTCTGTGAGTGCCGAAAATTCTTAATTAAAATTCCCCACTTTGTCACCTTATTAGATATGGTCACATAATTTGTTGTATAAAACGAGTGTTTTTTTGTATAGACTTGTGTAAAGGCATCCAGGTTTGCAAATTTTGAAAAATACCCAAAATATAATTTTGTGTTTTTCCAAGTTTAGTAGTAGATTTGTAAAATTAAGTCCCTGGCCAAAATAGCTGCTTAATTGGTAAGTCACGAAATAAAGTACCTGCAAAAATTAGCATAGATCTTTACAATATTGTAATCCAATACACTGGAGATGATTTTACAAAAGATTCTAGCTTTAATTAAATGTTTTATGACAAGGATGATGAACTGATTACTGCATATCATAGTCATTATGAACTCTTTCACGCAAGACTTGTTCAAAATCATGTGAAATGACAGCATGTGTAGCCGTCAGTGGTGAGAGTTACTGGGGCATTCTAGACAGGAGTTGAGGTCCATATTAATGCACTTTAATGTGCACTTTTGTGGCCTGTATTGTATACTAAACGTGTGCAGTGGATATGTAAATGCTACGTTCTCAGCGCAACTTTTACTGTGTTGTAATGCAACACAAGGCGTACTTCTGTTCCGGGGTGTGGGTACTTGTATTTCGAGGAAGATATTTATATGGTCATGCAAAACAACGCGTAAAAAGTATATATATAGTTTTCATGGGCAAGCGGTGTACGCGCATACACAGTTTAGGGTGTCAAATACATCATAAATCAGAAAAAGGGTATGTTTGAAAGGTCTTTGAACATGATATATCAAAAAAAGTGTATCATTTAGGGTGTCAAACACTTATTAGAAAAAAGAAAAGGTCTTCTCCATACAACCCCTATGGAAGACATGACCTTAGTCTTCCATACAGGAAGTGTGAATTTCAAAAGGAGCTACCTGAATGAGTGACTACATTTGAAATCTATACCCCCTGTGTGTGAGATTAAGGTCATGTCTTCCATAGGGAGTGTATGGATTCAATTGGAATAGCCCATTATCAGACCTGCCAACTGTCCCTCATTTTGAGGGGCTGTCCCTCATTTGGAGTTTTCCAAAGTGAAAAAGAGCGACAGTCCTGCTTTCTGGAAATATCAGTGATGGCAAATTTAAATGTAAGAACGGCAGAAAATGATGCAAATTTCACTTTAAAATTTTGCTGTAGCATTGTCTTTAGTCTATTGTGATCAATTAAGATCTGCAAACCTTCCCTGAATTCTGAAAGTATTGCACACCCCAAGTCTTTGAATTTGTCAGTATCTGGTTTGTGTACATGTACAAGGTTTTGGTCTCAATGTCCCTCTTTCTGACTTCGATAGGTTGGCAGTTCTGCATTATGGAAGCCTGGGAAAATACTTGTATGTTTAGTGTTTGTTTTGAATGTTCATGCATGAGCATGATATTCTCCTTGGAATACTAGTGCCACCCCCTCCCCCAGGCTTCTGTTACATTGTAGCATTATGTTTTACGCAATGTTGCTTTCAAATTCCGCAAAATTCTCACCGTTACTACATGATTGCACAGTGTACAAAGTAAGGCAGTGACTCAAGCCCGGATATTCGGGTACCCGCCCGTTTTTTCCCTACCCGGATACAAATTCCATTTACGGATTTTTTTTTTTCTTTCAAAGTTTTTTTTTTTTTTTTTTTTTTTTTTTAACGTTTGAAACGGGTACCCGGTTACCCGCCCGAAATTAACCTCGGGTACCCGAATATGTCATTACCCGATAGGTCACAGCCTTAGTACAAAGTAACTACGCAAGTCTACATTGATCCACATTCCAGAAGTGCAGACTGATGTGCATTTAGTATCCCATGTAGCATGCCCCAATAAGTCACTGCCTTGTTAGATTTTCATTGGAAGATTAAAGTGAAAGGCAATTTGGTTGGAGCAAGGGGTTTGTATATTGCTTTTTTATATGGTGTGGTGAGGTTGTGGTGCTTTTAGCATTTTCTGAGAATTTTGTCGTTATTAGTCTCACATTGTTATTTATTTGGAGGGGAAAAGAGTATGGGGTTTGAAGTTGGAGCTGTAATTTTAGGTCATGTTAGAGAAATATATTTGCTAGAAGTTTGGAGAATAGTTTAAATATTGGCCGGTTATTTTTCACACAGTGATGTTAACTAGGCAAATGCAATGTACTTCTAACATACACTATTTGTAAAGGTCCCGCGTCAATGGTGAGAGCACTGTGTATTGTGTATAGGAAAACGGACAGTAACTGCAGTATGTGCGGCATTTTAAAATTCATGTGTGTGTGTATGCCCGCACTTTTCCGCGGTTTGATGCTACTGACTTGCCAAGGTGAAAAATAGTATACTGCGATGTTTCAGCTTTAATTTGTTTATTAGCCAGTGTTTTACGTGGCGTGTATGAAATCCCTTGCTAGTTCCTCAATGCCTACACACACAACTCTGCTCAGGTTTGATCAGAGCCACGTTTAGTTGTCACATTGGGATAACACAGAGTCTAGGCTAAGTAAGCAACATCCTTCACATCAAAAAGAACATGTCTCCTCCGGTAATTGCCAACTTGTATTCCTTCTAAGAATCCCAGTAAATTAACCTGCAACAGATCACTAAATTAGTGCAAGTGTGTTTGAAATCCTTTAGGAAAGTATTCTTGCAAATTTGTCAGATTTTGTACATTTTTGTGATTTAAATGTAATTTTTTGTGAGTTGATAAAATTTGTATGAGACCACAGCACAGAAGGTTAATATAGAAGTTGCTCTTATGAAACACCTTACCTAGTCATCCCTATGCAGGGATCCTCTTACATATCTACACCATATGATCTCAAATATCATCATCCGTTAAGGCACAGTTCTTTGACATCAATATGCTTGTACACTTATAGAATGACCTTTGAATGGGTTGGGTATACAAACTCATACTCTACCATTTGAGGTCAAACTTGAAGCGATTGAGGTCATTGTATTATGCAGTTAGGTATGAGACACTTTTGGTTCACAGTGCTATTACCTCCCCTCTGACGTAAAACTTTCAAATGAACTTCTTCTCAGGCTTTATTCCCTACTTTGTTGTGGCAAGACTGCATGTGTAGCCAACCTGGCCGGTCATTTTGATGAGGTAAGAAGCCCAACATGTAATTACCCTGTGTCCAGTATTACCACTCTCTCTCATATATTTTTGTCAATCATTATTCTGTCAGCAAAAGAAGAGTGTAAAACAAATTCTCTTAAATATTACGTTTTGATTAACACCAACTTAGTTTGCCATCTACCTATGAAGTTGCTGCTGAGGGTAATTGAATAGAAAGAAAGTAAACTTTCATAAATGGGGGGGGGGGAGGGGCAGGAACAGGGGCGTAGCCAGCTTTCTTGGTCAGGGGGGGCAAAATAAAATTTTGGGGGCACAGACGAAAAAAATTGCAGTTGCATCATACAATACATAGAGACTGTATGTCTTCGAGCTTCCCGAAAAGGGCCTTATTGGGATGATGTGCTCGCGTAGCGTGAAAAAAAATGGTATTTTACACTATTTTGGCCCTGAATTTTGCTAGAAAAGGGGCTCCTTGCCCTTTTTCTTTTCCTTTGCCCTCCTGATTTTCTCTTGGTTTTTTTTGTCAGAGGGGTACTTTTCTTTTTCATTTTTTGTCAGGGGGCACTCTGCCCCCCCCCTGGCTACGCTACTGGGCAGGAATCTAGACCCTTTCCATATACACCTGTATAAACTGTCAGCTGGGGGGGTACTTGATTAAGGACAAAGGGACACTAAATGCCCCCCCATACACTATACACTGTCAATATTCCTTACCAATCAGCCCTGTTGTATGTTCTCTTTCTGCTATGGATTCATAATGCTTGAAATTTAGATTTGTTGTTGTCAAAAGCTGTATGTTCACTTTTTGGCACCAGTGATATTGATTGGCAAGTAAAAATACTGACTGACCCACTTCAAATATCACCCTACCAACATTA
Source organism: Amphiura filiformis (assembly GCF_039555335.1). NCBI lineage: Eukaryota > Metazoa > Echinodermata > Ophiuroidea > Amphilepidida > Amphiuridae > Amphiura > Amphiura filiformis. The sequence continues at coordinate 58,493,061 of NC_092646.1, read as the reverse complement.
AAATTTCTCAGGTACTTTCAAATTTTCACCCATCTGACAGCGAAGTTGCCCATCACTGGCATGCCGTCTGGTTTAAGATACACCTGTGATGTCATCCATCCCATACATTTGTGATTCTTTTGCCATTGGGTTTTAAGGTATAACTGTAATGGTTGTCCATCTGATACATTCAAGTGTTTGGTGTAACCCTCCCTTCTGAGGTTATGTTCGGATATCTAGCTGGAGGAGGCAATCATTTGACATGACCAAAGTGGGTCAGATACTTTGTACAGAATTTGTGTACACCTATATGCAGGCCCGTAGGCAGGGGGGGGGGTGCGGGGGTGCGACCGCACCTCCCCAAATTTGCAAAAGTATTCATGAAGTCCCAAAAATTCAGAATTTGCGAGCGTAGTGAGCAAAAAAATCAGGTTTTTACGCTTTTTTGGTCAAAAAGGGTCCAAATTTGGGGAAGAAAGTCCACTTTTCACAAAATCGCCCCCCTTGGAAAAAAAGTCCACTTTTTCAAAATCAGCACCCCCAAAATAAATCCTGCGTATGGGCCTGCAGGTTGGAACATTGGTTGGTTGGTTGGTATTGGTAAAAAAATACTGACCTGACTTCAGAAGTTACTGTCCCAACATTAACATTTCTCACCCTGACAAAAAATTAACAGTTACCCATCAGGTGGGCAGGTATTTTCAAAATGTCACCCATCTGACAGCAAAGTTGCCATAACTACTGGCATGCCATCGGGTTTAAGATACACCGGTGATGCCGTCCATACATTTGTGGTTCTTTTGCCGTTGGGTTTAAGGTATAATGTGATGTCGTCCATCCGATATGTTAGTGGTTCTTTTGCCTTTGGGTTTAAGGTACAACTGTGATGTTGTCCATCCGATATGTTAGTGGTTAATTCGCCATTGGGTTTAAGGTACAATGTGATGTTGTCCATCCAATACATGTGTCATCCTTTTAGAGTGTTGCATAACCCTTCCTTTTGAGGTAATGATCAGATATATAGCCAGAGGCGGCTTTCTTTTGACATGACCAATGTAGGTCAGGTGCCTTGCACAGACTTGTTGTCATACTATTACACCAGTAGTATAGAGTATTATTGTGATGTTCAGATTCATGTCCGGGATTCATGTCTGGCTACTTGCAGGATTTTCACCAGACAGGCACATCTCAAATAGCAATAGCCGCTGCTCATCTCTGTCAGATTTCATTAAAATGATAGTTCTCTATAATAATGGGCTATTCCAGTTGAAATCCATACACCCCCTATGGAGGACACTACCTTAATCTTCCTCACAGGGAGTGTTGATTTCTAATGGAGTCACCCATTCAAGTAACCCCTCAGTAATAATGGGCTATTCCAGTTGAAATCCATACACCCCCTATTGAGGACATTACCTTAATCTTCCTCACAGGGGGTATAGATTTCAAATGGAGTCACCCATACAGGTAACCCCACTTGAAATTCACATTCCCTTTGTGAAGTTGTGTCTTCCGTAGGGAGTGTTGATTTTAAATGAAGTCACCCATTTAGGTAACCCCATTTGAAATTCACACTCCCTTTGTGAAGTTATGTCTTCCATAGGGAGTATAGATTTCAACTGGAATGGCCGAATACAATGCCCATTCTGCAATGTCTGGTAGTAAGAAGAAATTATAGTTTTAGGCTTAATTTTGATTACAGTGGCATTTTGTGTTAACATTATATGAGATCTACAGGCATTAAGGCTCTCATTTTCGGAAATTGGCTCCGGTACCCGAACTTTTTTCGAAGGGTACCGGCACCAAATTGCAAAAAAAAAAAAAAAATTGCAAAAAAAAAAAAAAAATCCTAGCATTTAGGTCTAGGTCCAGAGACACTACAAAACCGGAAAAACTTTGAAAAAAAAATTAAAAAAAAAAAATTTTTATTTTTTTTTTTAAATTCAGTACCAGCAGGGAATTTCCTGCCCGGTAATAGGATTATCGGGCGGGACTCAAATTCCCGGGACTCACTCAGAGCCTTAACAGGCATGGCGAAAGATTTCTGCGAAAGATTTGGGTGTTTTGCTTGACGATACATTGCTGTTAAAAGACCATGTTCGCAATATATGCCGGAAAGCCTCGCTTGGTATTTATAAGATCGGCCGCATTCGCAAGTATTTAGATCGTCAATCTACTGAGCGCCTCGTCCACGCTTTTGTTACATCTCATTTGGACTGCAACAACTCTCTCTTTGTATGGTTTACCCGACAACCTCCTGTCATCACTTCAGAGAATTCAAAATTCTGCTGCCCGTCTCATTACAGGTACTAAGCGCTATGAACATATCTCTCCTATTTTAGACGAACTTCATTGGTTGACTGTTGAGAAAAGAATCCATTTCAAGATCCTGCTGCTAACATACAAAGCTCTTAATGGACATGCACCCAACTACATCTGCAACCTCATATCATTATCCACTAACAGATCTCTCCGTTCCGCTCACCAGCTCGCTTTAAAACCCGGACCGCTTGTCAAAACATCTTCCTATGGCGACGGGCCTTTGCAGTGGCGGCACCCTTCCTCTGGAACAATATCCCTTTCACTATCCGTTCCGCTGTCTCCATTGATCAATTCAAGACCAAGCTCAAAACTTTCTTGTTCAATTAATTGACTCTGTATTTATTGCTTATCATGTTCATGTCATTTTGTAGTAGTGTAAGTTGTAGTGTAAGTTGTAGCTAGCGCTTAGAAACCTTTGTATTTTGCGCTTTAAAAATGTTGTTAATTATTATTATTATTATGGCTCGAAAAAGTGGGGAATTTGGGAAGCTCATTCCCAGGAAATGTTGGTGTTTGGAGGGAAATTCTGGTATTTGGAGGGAAATTGTGTATAAAAACATGCTATAAATTGCGGGAAATTTAGCTAGCTTCCCGGGAAATTAACATTTTTTCGAGCCCTGTCTACAGGTTGCTTGTGTAAGATGTCATTCAACTACTTGATGATCAGAAATAACCTGTGTTATGCCTCTAGCTTGATATGGTCTTGTCATTGGTTAGGCAATATCCTTTCCATGTTAGCCTATGCTGTAAGCATGAAGTCTATAGAGTTTCCAAAGTAACATTGATTTGATATCAAGTACATAGCAAGGGACTTCAACACTGTATAACATTGTGGCATGATTTAAGCCAAATCTGACTTTTTTCTCAGGTGGGGGAGAGGGGTATATCTGTTCCATGTTAGCCTAAGCTGTAAGCATGATGTCTAGGCCTAAACTGTTCAAAATAACATTGATTCATTATCAAGGGGCTTTAGTATTCTATGAGGTGTGGCATGAGTTAAAGCCTTAATGTACGATCTTTTTTCAGAATTTACCTTTATTTTTTTCAAACCCGATTTGTTGACATATTTGTAATACTTACACATGTTCTAACTTAAATCTATGAGCAAACTGTCAAATTTGCCCTATTTGTAGTAAAACTGGTTGATTTTCTGTTGGTCTGACATAAAATCATAATTTTTTAGATTATGATTTTATGTCGGCCACGATCGCAAACCGTATTCTCCTAAAAACTAGTTTGGTTACGCTCCCCTTCACAGGTGGAGGGAGCGTAACCAAACTGGCCGCGTAGGAGACTAACTCTGAGGCTGAACTCGCTGTCCTAATCCAAATAGTGCTAGATGTTTTGAGTGATAGAGGTGAAGTTTATGATGTTGTTTCTTTGCAAATTCCCAATATTTTTCGCGTCCAAATGTATTGGGAACTTTCATAATGATTGCATATTATCATTTTGGAAGAAAAATCTAAAAGATCGTACATTAAGGCTTTAAGCAAAATCTGGTTTTTTTCAGGTGGTGGGGGGTATTCTTTACATGTTAGCCTATGTTGTAACATTGCTTTTATATCAAATACATTGCATGGGGTGCCAACATTGTATATAACATGTGACTTGATTTAAAAAGAGCATTTGGTGATCAACAGCATCACCCCCCCCCCCACTTTTCTCAAAAATAATTGAGATCTTTATACCACTGGAAACCTCTGGCTACATAATGTTTATGTACAAAAATGTCTTGCAGATTAATCCGTTTAGCAAAAATATCGTGAAATTTGAATTATGTTCTTGTACACCAGAATGAAATTACAACACATTGTCAGGGAATAAGCTTTTTTCGTGGATATCTACTGTAAAAAGAGGATGCTATAGGATCACGAAATACTCCTTTAAACTATATATAACTTTTTAAATGGGATGGTTAAAAAGCTTCAAAAATGATGCCTTTGCATATGCTAAAATATAATCACAGTTGTCAAAACCTTTAAGGGCTGGGGTATGAACGTTTGGACAGTATTTATTTTGGGACATTAGAGCACATCAGACATATCGAATTGCATTCTGAATACGAAGAATGTCATTCTGATATCAAATAATTTTGATTTTTGAAATTAGCAATTTAATACACATTTTATGGCAAATCATTAAAATTGATATTTTTGATATTTAACAGTACTTGAAGTAAACTTTATAAATCTGATGATTTATACTTAAAGTGTATGTAGGTGGGATGAAAAGTTTACGATCAATTGAAAATTTTGACCTTTCAGATTGAAGATATGGATTTTTTTCCAAAACCCCAAAACAAATTAGGTCTTTTTGGGGAAAAAATCCATATCTTCAATATGAAAGGTCAAAATTTTCAATTGACCGTCGGCTTTTCCTCCCTGCTACATACACTTTAAGAATATATCATTAGATTTATATAATTTACTTCGAGGACTGTTATATATCAAAATTTGAAAAATATCAAATTTTTATAATTTGTCATAAAATTTGTATTATATTGTGATTTAAAAAAAATGAAAATTATTTGATATCAGAAAGACATGCTTCGTATTCAGAATGCAATTTGATAGGTCTGAGGTGATCTCATGTCCCACAAAAAATACTGTCGAAACGCAATAAACGCTCATTTTGGATCCCTTAAGTAGATCATATTTACACAACAATAGCATATCAATATATTTCACCTATTTCTAGTCAATATTTTAAATGTCAAGGACATGGAATTTTATTCAGATAACAAGCAAACTTCTATTTCTAGCTTAGGCGCTGCCCCTTAGATTCCCCGTTATTATTCAAACATGAAGTTGTTGTGTTGGCAAAAACATTGGAACATCGATCCACAATCAGAGCATTAATAACCACCAAGTCAGGTGTTTTGTTTTATTCCTACATGGACGTGTTTTTCTCATATAGTGCTATTCCAGTTGAAATCCATACACCCCCTATGGAAGACATAGACTCAATATCCCACATATGGAGTGTGAATTTCAAATGGGGTTACCTGAATGGGTGACTCCATTTGAAATCTACACCCCATGTGTGGGAGATTAAGGTCATGTCTTCTAAAGCAGACATGCCCTCAATCTCCCACACAGGGGGTGTGAATTTCAAATGGGATTACCTAAATGGATGACTCCATTTGAAATCTACACTCCCTGTATGGGAGATTAAAGTCATGTCTTCTATACAGGGTGTATGTATTTCAACAGGAATAGCGTATACTTTTCTTACCCTTTCACTTATAGAGCTGCCATCCAAGGTCCTTAGGATCTATGTTTGAATACACAGTGGGAGTCGTGCATAAAATCACAAGATGTTGCAAAATGCCTACTTCCGTATTGGCTGAGCCGTGTGCGTGAGCGAGGTACACAATTTAAGAGTGAGAGGTTGGGTGGGATGTCAGCAACTTTGAAAAACAAAATGGAGACATTTCAGGCATGAGAATTTTCAGTCTTAAAACTGACTGCAGTTGGTTTTTTTAGTCAAAATTTCCAAACTTAATTTAATTTCAGCCTTTTTTTTTTGGTACTTTTTGTCCAATTTTGCGCACATTTTCAGGTTTTTTTTAGGAAAGTGCAGTCTGAGGGACATGCCTGATATTTGTTGGATAAATTTATTCATGCCAGGCATTGAGCAGTCAATGTTAACCCTCCACAGGGGTGTCGACTGCAGACGACAATTTTCTTTTCTTTTTTTCAAAAATTCAAAAATGTCAAAATTGTAAATTTTCATGACCATATTTGGAATCAGTTTGAAAAATGCATCAAAATGAGTACAAACAAGCCTAGTATTAGTTCAGTGGTTCTTAAAATTGCTTTGATATTTTTGAAAATATCTCAAAACTTGGAGCTTATTATGTTGAAGCCTAATGGCTAGCACGCAGAGCATACACATTTCCTCTGTGTAAAGGTTTACTGCTGTTAGAGTATGAGCATTGTCCAGGGTATTTTCTGAAATGTCTGATCAGATTTAACATACACTGCAAAGTAATGACACTACATTTCTGAAATATCTGATGCCCTTAATTTTACATAGCCTATAGCCTACATGTTACAATGCCCATAGCCCTGTGTACAGGTGACTGCCATAGTGACTTGTTAAAACATCCCAAGTACTGATGTTAGACTAATTCAGACAAGGGAATCAGCAGAATGTAGCATTTTAAATGAATTAGTAAATAAATTAGAAAATTGGAAGTATCTCAGCTCTGTCGCGTAATTGCATCATGTACAATGGTGACTGTACATGTCGAATACCTGTAGTTTTTTTTGCTTGTTTCGCATGTTCGTGTTTTTTTGACAATACAATTACAAAGTATATACCATCCCAAACTTTGTTGTAGATTTTTGTTTAGATCTTTGTATTATTTTAAGATGAAAAATGTGTAGAAATGTTTTTGTCAATAAAAAAATATTTAAAAATACCTATACATGATGTGGGGGTTGTATTATTGCATATCGAGGGCTAAATGGATAGGCACTGATGATTAATGCTCTGCGTGCTAGCCATGCGCCTCAACAGAAAAAGTTGGAAGTTTTGAAATAGTTTCTCAAAATATCAAGAGCTATCTTAAGAACTACTGAACCAATCCTAGGCTTGTTTGTACTCATTTCAATGCATTTTTCAAGCTGATTACAAATATGGTCATGAAAATTTACATTTCTGAAATTTTTAAATTTTTAAATTTTTTTTGAAACATGTCGTCTGCAGTCGACACCCGCGTGAAGAGAGTTAATGCAATGGTGGGGAAAACGTCTCTTTTGTGTAAATTTGCAAGTCAGTTCCAATCCTGCAGGCTGTTTACACTAAATTCATAACCTCATTAATAAACGCGATGCGTGCGATCCAATCATATTTTATTATTTGTGAAAACGCGAACGCAAATCGAGGTCATTAATATCTCACAATTGACCGCAAAAATGCGTAATTGTTCCAATGTCGCACACAATTGACCGGCGTTATGCGTGTTGTTGTGCGTCGAACAAACTGGCGCTGCTGCGCTGGCTGCAGTATTTGGATTGCTCGCTACCATATTTGCACAGATTGTAATACGCACTTTTGTTATTGGTTGTCCTGTTTTAGCCTGATCGATTTTTGGAAAGGGAAGATGTAAAAATCATCTATTTTTATAAACTTTTGAGCAATATTTTGTGCTATTTTGTAAGGTGAAGAAGTTTAAGTGGCGAAGAGGAATGAGGTTAATAACTTTGCATCAGAATATATCAGGGCATTGTGAAAAATCTAAACATTTTGCTTTGGACCTCGGAATATCCCTCGGGCTCGCCTCAGGATATTCCTCGGTTCCAAAGGCAAAATGTTTAGATTTTTCACAATGCCCTCCAAATAACCGATGCGCAGTTATTAACCTCTAAGTAGTAATCTTAGATGAGACAACTTTGCCTGAAAAGGACATTTTTTTTCTTATTTTCAAGAAAGTTGAAGGTGCTTGTAGCCTTGTACATAGGTGTAGGATAAGATTTAATTGGAAATTAGGGAACATTATCTACAGAAAGTTACAACAATTAGTTCTCAATTGATGAGTTTCGTTAGGATTAATTTTAGTTCATCCAACATGTGATGAAATTGAGCCTCTGCTTAGGGTTTTTGCATGTGCAAAAGTAAAAAACTTAAGCACCATTTCTCAGCGTTAGAATAATGTACTGTAACCAATCTTGATTCTCAAGAATCATTCTTGATTCTCAGTAAGCAGTCTTGATTCTCAGTAATCAGTCTTGATTCTCAATAATCAGTCTTGATTCTCAAGAATCATTCTTGATTCTCAGTAAGCAGTCTTGATTCTCAGTACTCAGTCTTGATTCTCAGTAATCAGTCTTGATTCTCAATAATCAGTCTTGATTCTCAATAATCAATCTTGATTCTCAATAATCAGTCTTGATTCTCAATAATCAATCTTGATTCTCAGTAATCAGTCTTGATTCTCAATAATCAATCTTGATTCTCAATAATCAGTCTTGATTCTCAATAATCAATCTTGATTCTCAATAATCAGTCTTGATTCTCAATAATCAATCTTGATTCTCAGTAATCACTCTTGATTCTCAATAATCAATCTTGATTCTCAATAATCAATCTTGATTCTCAGTAATCAATCTTGATTCTCAATAATCAATCCTGATTCTCAGTAAGCAGTCTTGATTCTCAGTACTCAGTCTTGATTCTCAGTAATCAGTCTTGATTCTCAATAATCAGTCTTGATTCTCAATAATCAATCTTGATTCTCAGTAATTAGTCTTGATTCTCAATAATCAATCTTGATTCTCAAGAATCAATCTTGATTCTCAGTAATCAGTCTTGATTCTCAATAATCAGTCTTGATTCTCAGTAATCAGTCTTGATTCTCAGTAATCAGTCTTGATTCTCAATAATCAATCTTGATTCTCAAGAATCAATCTTGATTCTCAGTAATCAGTCTTGATTCTCAATAATCAATCTTGATTCTCAGTAATCAGTCTTGATTCACAGTAAGCAGTCTTGATTCTCAATAATCAACCTTGATTCTTTGTAACCAGTCTTGATTCTCAGTAATCAGTCTTGATTCTCAATAATCAACCTTGATTCTCAAGAATCAATCTCAATTCTCTCTTGATTCTTTAAAAGCTTTTGATTGAATTCTTTGATTCTTGCAAATCATCTACTGTAGACTTGAGAAATTTTCGAGAAGCAATTTTGAGAATCGACCCTATATCCCTTATATATATTAGGATCTATGCTTTGAGTCGTACAAATATCTGTACAAGAATATTCGCAAGAATTGATTAGCAGATTCACACCAAAAGGAATAAAAATTGCTAAAAATAGACCTCAAATGGTAACCACATAACCACACATGGATCAACTGTAATGTATATCTTACCTTATAAAACATGCCTGAACTCATTATAGCAGCTTGCAACTTAACATTCAAATTATGAACTTGTATGTCAAGGAGTGCTTGCATAAGTGCCATGTGATGGAATGGAATCGATTCGTAAAAGGGGTTATGAACATAGAGTTGACCTTGAGATGCAATTACATTGTAAAAATTGTACTAGGATTGCAAACATGCTCATCTGTAAGGGCAAATTTCTTTAATCCCAATATGTGTGTATGTTCATTGAATGACCTTTGTATGTGGTGGGTACAAAAACTCATAATAGGTCAAAATTGAAACAGTGATGGATAAATGGGATTATTGAACACTGACATCGCAAATGACGATATTCAGCGCATAGAAATATGCGCGTATTTTTTGGGGGCTTTGGGGGCGCCAGCCCCCCGAGGGTCAAAGTAAGGGGCTGCAAAAACGAAGGGGCGGCAAAAAAGAAGGGCGACGGAAAAGAAGGGCGGCAAAAAGAAGGGCGGTGGAAGAAGAAGGGGTGGCAAAAAGAATTAGTAATTTGAAAAAGCATAAAAAACTGTGAAAAAATGGTACGATCCGTTGCTTTTAGGGCGCTAGTGCCTAAAAACTTTTTTTTTTTTTTTTTTGCTCTTCAGTTTTTCAAACCACCGAAAAAAAAAATTGGGTCAACCATTTCGGATGTTGAGGAAGGGCGGCAAAATTAAATTTTCTTCAGCCCCCCGGGGTAGGAGCGGTCACGGTACGCCACTGGATTTGGCATTGATTTTCTATGCATGTGAAATTGTAAGGACAAGAATATCAAACAGATTTGTCAAAAATCCCAAACTCAAACTTGCTAATAATTACTTCAAACAATATCATTACGTCTCAGTTTTGATAGTGAAAATGTCGAAATGGTCCATTTTGGGGGACTGTTTTATCAATCATCTTTCTATACGTTGATGATGTTGATCTGATGCCCATAACAAATATTTACAGGACAAATGCATTCTAATGATTCTAAATTTCTAATGATGACAGACATACTACAGTATTGGCTCAGTTGTTCTTCAGATAGTAACTTAGTGATTTTGTATGTGATTATAAGTGCATACAATTGTAGAGCATAAAAGGTGTAGCGCCAGTCGGTCGTCGACTATGAAAATATTAATCATAAGTTGTGATATGAAATATGTATAATATGACAAAGTGGAAAGGAGCAAAGCATGTTTAGGAAAGACACCCAGCAAATTATAGGAGAATATGATATTATACAGGTATATGACATATTGGACCATGAGGTGCAGAAATACTACTTTTGTGTGTGATAGGAATACAAACGTCCCTATCAATTGATGGGGCGGGTGAAAATTTACTTGCATAATCACATGTATATGCATAATGTGTAGGATCATTCTTATTAACTTATTTTCATGATTCTTGGAAAAATAAGTCAGGAGTATGTGTAGGTGTGAAATTTGAATAAAGCTTACAAAATATCCTATATTTACTAATAATGTCATTATTTCACAGTTTTGATAGTGAAAATGTCAAAACGGTCCATTTTTGGGGACATCAATGATTTGCTGTAAGCTGATGATGTTGATCCACATCCCTGGGTGATGTTCAGGGTTGATAAGTTTAAATACATTTAGGATAGGCCTTGCAATATTGCTGTGTTTCATTTCATTGGTGTAATTTTAGAGAATAACATTGCCATATTTTCCTAGTTTTAGTCATTTAACTAAAACAAATGCAGTATACTGCCTCATCTTAATATATTGTTCTTCACTCATACCTCCCGACCCTGAGATCCCCCACCGGGCCCCCCTCACACAAACGAATAAACATACCAAAACACAAGAAATTAGCATTAATTGTCGGTACTGTTATTGATCAGAGCACTACTGTAATGCTCCATGATCAAAATGATCAAAATGATTGAACACCGAATCTGCTATTGCCCAATCGTCAGAATCTACAATACGACTTATGAAATCAGCTCTGTCGTTTTCTGCTCTAGGTATCCACTCTACTTCCAAGGAAATGTTGTGCCTGACACAAGTCCCACATATATCTAACGCTATATTGTGCAAATCAGGTTTCATACTACCTTGTTTAGCTATTTTAGCTACTGCTTGATTGTCAGTAAACCACTTAATCCTATGATTGGACAGCTTACCAACTAGAGATTGCATCACTAGGTCAACTGCCCTTAATTCTCTCCATGTAGAGCTTGTTTTCATTTCTTCAGTAGGCCATAGACCGTGTGCTATATCATCTCCTAAACCAATCACATACCCACCATATCCTGTGCTACTTGCATCCGAATATGCTATTCTAGTAGCGGATGGCTTAAACTCCAACTGATTATTGTTGAGAATACGGATGTTTTCAATCCAGAATTTTAACTCTTCGACAGCTTGAGTGGATAAATGAACAAAAGAATGCCAATTTGCCTTTGTTTCGATGCAAACATGCATTGCTTTAGTCATTAAGCTAGACATATTTCCCACCGCTAACCCCGTGGAAACTATCTTACCTGTAATACTTGCTAAAAGTCTTGCACTTACTCTTCCAAAGGAGGACTTCTTTAGAGAATCTAACATACCTAAACAAGATTGATAAATGTCTTGCACTCTCTTCTCAAGTACTTTGAAACTGCCAGATTGCGTATCTATACTGTAACCTAACCATTCCATGTATTGAGTAGGCAACCAGATTGATTTTTGAACATTTGGTACAAAACCAGAAGCAATAAGATCAGCCTTAATCTCTTCGCTTACCGAATTGGCTTCCACAAAGCTATCTGCAAAACCTAATCCATCATCCAAAAACACTACTATGTTTTTACCTTCACTCCTCCATTTCTTAACAAGGGGTCGAACCGTTTTCGTGAATAGAAAAGCTGCAGAACTGAGACCAAATGGTAATGAGGTAAACCTGAACATAGTACTCTTACCATCAACTGTCCATTTGAAACCAAGAAAAGTCTGGTGGCTCGGATGTATATCCACATGATGATATCCTGATTTAAGGTCAAACTTAAACATATACCCACCTTTCTTCAGGAACAACAAAGCTGTCCTCATATCTTCGAATTTTACTGATTTCTTATGAATAAATTGGTTCACTAATCTTAGATCAAGAATTAACCTCTTCTTACCATTCGACTGGACAGAAACTGTTAAAGGGTTAATAACATGTGGCGCTATATGGCAAACCTCAACTGTGCCTAATTTGACTAAATCAGAAATAGCCCTAGTTACAAAATCGCCATTATCCAAAGCCGATTTGTTATTTCTTGAAAATTGATTTGGCGGCAAATCATAAAATGGGATAACATAGCCATATTTTACGATATCCAAAATGAAATCAGGAGCACCAATCTTGTGCCAAAATTCTTGGTGAGATTTTAATCTACCAGAAACTTTAATATCGCATGTACCATCTTCATATTCTGCTAGATCATTTAGCACATTAGAATTCTCTATATTCATGATTTCTACAAGATCATACTTAACTTTGTTATTTACTTTAGCGGCTGTTTCCAGTCTGGGTTGAACTCTGGTAGCTCTGATCTCTGTATTGACTGGTACTGCGTGCTGGACAGGATTCTTTCCAGTGCCCGAACTTGCCACAGAAAAAACATGCTCCTTTTGCTTGCTTAAAACCGGGCCATACCCGGGTTGCCAAGAAAAAGCGGATTAGGATTAGCCCTAGGAGTAAAACCAGAAGTAGACTGAATGTCTCTCTTGAAGCATTTTGGGGGTTTTCTGGCTTGCTGTTTCTGTTTGATTTTCCTCCCTGCTCTTGCTTCTGCCCGCATGATCCTCTTCTCATCGTCTTCATCTTCAGCCAGCTCATTGGTCTCGTATTCAGCGACGGTTGTCCAACCATGCTCGCTCTGTTCAGCTAATTTGATCAGCTTCTGTCTATCTCGTAGTAAACCCAAGGCTTTCCTTAATGATTGGTCTGCTTCAATCGGTTTCTCAATAGATTCTTCTATTAATTCCACAATGGATCTGATAAATAAGAAAAAGATACAAAACATGATAAAGGCTCATTAATTTTATTACATAACAATCATGTCTCGTATTATAGTATCCTGATTACACAAGCATCGATCCTATATAACCTCAATCTGCTTCGTCGTGCACTGATGCATGCTCAACTCACAAATTTTTAGCAACATAAATTTCACTAACTATGGAAGCTTACGGCCTATATTGAAAATAACTCATTGTGTCACAACGAAAATAATGACACACGCTAATTAAAATGAACGAAAACACCTATTAAATCTTTTTAGCAGCAATAACGCACCTGAGCCGGGGTGAGTCAAATTTCGCGCCAATTTTACTGACAAAGGAACTCAACACAAAACTAGACACACGCCCACACTCTCATAGGCCTATTTGGCAGCATAATTCATTGCCATTCAGAACAAAGGCTTTATATTAAATATACACAAATATACTCAAACTTTGTTTTAACCGTGCACGTTTGTCACAGAACTGAAACAGGGTGGGGCAATTTTCGCGCCAAAATACAAACAAAGAACTCGACCAAAAAACTACACAAAAAAGCCCCCATATCCTAATTTCTTGGAATTCATTTCATTCAGACTCTAAAAGCGTATTTATAATCTACTATAGAAGTAAATGAACACTTAACTGATTGAATTCAAATTGTCTTTTGTTGCCTTCCCTCTTCCACTTGACTTCCTTCTTCGCCGAAACTTCGCTCACTTTCTTCTGTAACACCTCTATATTTCTCTTGTTTTCCTCCTGAAACTGCCTCTTGGTATCCTCTAATAAAACTGCGAACCTGTTCGCTAACTCATCCTGGGAAGACTTAATAGACTGTAAAAGTGCTTGAAAATCTCCTTTGGTTGCTGCCTCGGTAGACATGTCGACGGAAATATAAAAATTGTGTGTTGTAGGCTCCAGCTACCGGCGTGAAGTGATCTAACCCCGAACAACCCTTCACAATCTCATTCCCGATGACGTAATCGTGAAGAAGTTTAATTTATTCTAATTCAACGAGGGCAGTATCAACCGAATAAATTTCCAAATCTTGCATTGCAAAGAAGCTAATATTTGCATTATTTTATATTTCCATTGGTCCTGTGGTTCTTGAGTTAAGGCCAATAATGTGTCAAAACTACAGTTTTGGACATTTTCCCCCTCCCAAGAAAAATCATTCATATGGGGCAGAAATGACAGCCCTGATATCAGGCCTTGAGATCTCCTTTATTATAGAATCCATAACATTTCTCTTGTGTGTCAGCTTTATTTGTCTACATATTTGAATGCAAACACCACTTGGACATGCTCCTCTTTTAAGCCACATTTCCCAAACCTCCGCGATGCTCTAGTCTGATACTAGATCATAGATGTACCGTATTGTTTGTAATAAACGCTCCCCCTCTAATAAACGCCCCCCTCCAATTTTTCTGTGAAAATTTGACAAAAATGCGAACATGTCCATGACATATCGTGTAGGTAAGCTTAAAACTTGCATCAGTCATGTCAGTCACGATCGCAAAATTGAATGGACAAAACCTATTATGACTCAACTCCCATCCATTGTATTGCCTAATTATGGTAGAATTTCACTAATTCCATGCACTTACAGGTGTAATTTTGTTGTATTCCCCACGAAAATGTCATTTTCCGTGGGCGCCGCCATCATGTATAGTGTAAATCCCTCCTTTTAATAGGAGCACCATCGGGAAATTGAACACGATTTTTAAGCTTTTTTCACTGACAATTCACTTCCAATAAACGCCCCCTTTTGGAAAAATGCAACGCCCCCGGGGCGTTTATTACAAACAATACGGTATGTGTTTTTCTGTGCACATCAGCTAGATATATGTTTTTCGGTGCACATCAACTAATGATGTAGATGCAGCAGAAGCTAGGAAGTGGCTGTGTAAGGCCATGGTGTTAATGCTTTAGCTGCATGCTAGCCATAGGCTTCAAGAGTCCAACGTTTTAAGATATTTTCAAAATATCAAGAGCTATCTCAAGAACCACTGAACAAATACTAGGCTTGTTTGTACTTATTTTAATGCATTTTTCATTCCGATTCCAAATATGGTCATGAAAATGTACAATTCTTAAATTTTTGAATTTTTAAACTTTTTTGAAACATGTTGCCTGCAGTCGACACCCGCTTGAAGAGAGTTAACCTCAATTGAAGATAACTATGTGTATGTGGGTGTATGTGCAAACCATAGAGATGCATAGCATTACTAGGTTAAGAGGAAATCAAAGGGGAACATACATAACAGTGTCCTGAATACAAAAATGTATGCAATACACTGAACAAAATTCAAGAGACATGGTGCATTCCAATTGGGCTGTTCCATTTGAAATTCATACAACATATATTCACACAAGGAATGTGAATTTCAAATTGGGTTACCTGAATGGGCGACTCCATTTGAAATCTACACCCCCTTTGTGGGAGATTAATGTCTTTCATAGTAGACTTTTGGCTTTCAAATCATCATAATTGTGCTTTTTTATAGTATGAGCGTGGAACGGTCCATGGAATTCCCATGGATTAACATGTGTCCCTCACGGACCAACCTGGGTAAACAAACAAACAAACAAACAATAAAATAAATGTGTTGAAGTTTTAAAAAGTATTAAAAGTTGTGTTTTGAGTGAATGTGAAAAGGAGAGTTAGGAACAAACTTAGAATGGGCTATTCCAGAAAATAAGTGCACACCCCCTATAGAGGAGTAAATTTTCAATCAAAGAAATGTCCAGATTTCCAAGTCTGCTTTCTGAAAACGACTGGAATTCCAGTTGCCAATGTGACTTGAAAAAGCTTGGAAATCCAATTAAATGAAGGGAAAATCACAGAAATGTCCAAAATGAGCTCTCAAATTGAGGATTTCTGATTTTGAAATATTTTTCTGCCGGATTTTTTTACCTTTGGACACTATAAAAATCTGGATTTCCAACAGTCACGACTGGACAAAAAGTCCGGAAATCCGAACTCCTCTATAGGGGGTGTGCATCTATTTTCTGGAATAGCCCAATTGAAGGATCAGAGATGACCATAGCTTGAGATACCCTATCTAAAATACAGGTTTACATTTACCATCTTACATTATCTTGCTGTATTTCAACTAGGGTGCCATAGGTAGAAAACCCAGGTTTTTTAGAACAATACAAATGCGTAATCTATTCATGACATCGGTGATGCGACCTCGATGGCCATCATTTCTATTCACCATAATGAAGTGAGAGAGAATTGAATTGCTGCGTGTACGTCACAACATAAATTAACACAATAGAAATTAGCCTTTGTGAATTGTCCATTGTGCCCCCATTCACAAAGGACATACATGTACTGAACGTAGCAAAGAATAAAATTTACAATTTGCCAGCGAAGTGTTACGTGTAATTCCATTATCACCATGTCAACTGGATCACGCTTTTCAGTTGTGCACCATGATCGAAATAATCGCAACACAAAGTCTATGGCATGTTAAACAATTCCAAAAGGTGTGTGATCCAGTTACCAGGGAGTTATGTAACCACTTCGCTGGCGAATAGCTGAATATTGATAATTTTTTCTTACCTTATTTGATTTATTTTGTTCAAATTGAACCTGCAAAGATATTTTAAAGACATTAAAATGGCACCAGAATAAGAGTTGGTTCAACATCTCTATTATTTAGAGGTTAATAACTCAAGATCGGTTATTTGGAGGCATTGTGAAAAATCTAAACATTTTGCCTTTGAATATCCCAAGGGGCGTGGCCCGAGGGATATTCCGAGGTCCAAAGCAAAATGTTTAGATTTTTCACAATGCCCGACTATATTACCGATGCAAAGTTAAAACCTCATTCATAACCGTCACTTTAATCTCTTCACCTTACAAAATAACACAAAATTTTGTTCAAAAGTTTATAAAAATAGATTATTTTTACATCTTCCCTTGCAGAACGACCAATAACAAAAGTGCGTATCACAATCTGTGCAAATATGGTAGCGCCGCAATCCAAATCGGCAGCCAGCGCCACAAGACAGTTTGTTGGACGCACAATACCGCATACGAGAAGTCAATTGTGTGCGACATTGGAACAATTACGCATTTTGCGGTCAATTGTGAGATATTAATGACCTCGATTTGCGTTCGCGTTTTCGCAAATAATAAAATATGATTGGATCGCACGCATCATGTTTATTAATGAGGTTATGAATATATTATAGGCAATTGCCGATAAGCCATTATTGCATCAATATTAGACTTATTCCAGCAATAACAGTCTACTTACTCGACTATTTGTCTTTAGAAGTTAAAATAACAGAGGAACTGAAGTGCACTAATTGGTTGAAGATGATGATTTTATTATTATATTGCAATATTTCTATTACTGTATAACCAGATAGGCAAGCATACCTAGATATGCATACCCATATATTGCATTTATGGATTTACGTTATGCACGGCAATACCATTGCTTGTGTGTGCTCCAACAAAAATGTTTAGGGAAATATTGAAGCATTGTGTATTTTAGCTGATAACACAATTGTCTACTGGTGAAAGCTTTCGAAATAATGTATGTATAAAATTGAATTCAAGAAACAAAATATTAGTGAAAAGTGAAATTTTCTTATGTTCTTTGGAAAGAGAATTGTTGCTGCAAGGAGTATCTGGCGTAAATGGCGCTCTGAGAACTTTTCCAATTTGCACTTGTATAAGCACCCCTTTCAATTTTTCAAGTTTTGTATGAAAATTAATAAAAAATATCTCCAGGATCTGTGCTAAATCAGAGAAAGACAATCAGGGTATCAGTTTTCACTGACTAACATTTATTCTACAGTTATTACTTCTTATTAAATTGCAGCATTATTTTGCATGGTAAATATCCATTTTGAACTTCATAACACAGTTGAAAAATGACTTGCCTATAAGTTTGATCAGCTCGTAATCGGCGAGAATTGTTAGGATTTTACCACTTCACCGAAAAGCAGAGCTATACCAAAAATTATATAGTTGACCTGATCATTCAAGTTGATGGTACATTTAAGGTTCCACTGCCTGAACAGAATTGATTATAACTTGAATTCCCTCAATGAGGTGACCATATCACCAGGCTGTCATTCTAGGAACCTAATGAAATGTAACATCCATGTAATAAGGTATAGATTTGTATAGGAAATGCACTACAACTAGAAATCCATTCCCTCCACATCATAAAACTACTTTACCATGATTACCATACCTGGAAGACAAACTAAATTTAAAGTGATTCAATGCTGCTATTTGGTGCCGGTCTGAGCGAGTCCTTTTCTGATGGTTGTGTCTCTTACAGACATCCTCCCTCTGGGATCCAAACAATGTTCCCGCCCTCATAGCCTATTGTATGTATAATGTACTTAAAAACATCTTTAAGGTGATTCATGTTGCTTAATTAAGGGGTATTAAAATACCCCTTAAGCACCTTAAAGATGCTTTTTATGATATTGTACCCCTCAAAATGTGAAATAAAAGTACCTCATTGTTTTCCAAGAATGCGTTGAAAAAGGATCACAACTGTTTGAGCATTGAAAAAAAAACCAATCCTCCCACCCCCTTGTCAATGAAAATCCTCTGGACGAGAGAAAAAAAAATTGTTTTTATGCAGACTAATACACAAACAAGCAGAGAATTTAATCAAAACTTGTACTTTTGTAAAGAGTACCTTTGAAAATTAAAAAAGATCACTATGCCATATGTACGTGGGCAGGTTCCAACCAGTGATTAAATGAAGCATTAGTGACTGCCACGTTCAAATACAAAATAAAAGTTCAGATTTTGTTGGTGGTTGTGTATAGTGTACACACCCTTAGGGGAAGAAAACAGATGTAGTGCGAGGTCTAGCGTCCATGGAATTGTCATGATCACAGCAGAAATATACTCTTCCCAGAATCCTTTGCCCTAAATGAAATTGAGCTAGATCACACATCACAGCCATGCAGTAGCGTAGCCAGCGGGGGGCAGGGGGGGGGGGGCAGAGTGCCCCCCCTGACAAAAAAATTAAAGAAAAAGTGCCCCTCTGACAAAAAATGAAAGAGAAAATCAGGAGGGCAAAGAAAAAGAAAAAGAGCAAGGAGCCCCTTTTCTAGCAAAATTCAGGGCCAAAATAGTGTAAAATACAACAATTTTCCGCGCTACGCGCACACATTGTAACAATAAAGCCCTTTTTAGCCGCATAATGGGCGAAAATAGTGTAAAATACAATTTTTTTTTTTCGCGCTACGCGCTCACATCATCCCAATAAGACCCTTTTCGGGAAGCTCGAAGACATACACTCAGTCTCTATATGTATTGTATGATGTAACTGTATTTTTTTTCGTCTGTGCCCCCAAAATTTTATTTTGCCCCCCGACCAAGAAAGCTGGCTAAGCCCCTGCAGCCATGCACTCTTAGATAATAAGAACCAGTAAGAGTAAACGTTCGAAAAATGTGAACCATGCATTGATTGTGTGTAATGCACTTATATTTGCTTGTATTTTCCAACATTTTTAGTGACAATTTTGTTATAAAAATAGCGAAAATCATACAATTTTTTGTTACGCATGAAATCGGTTAATAAATGCATATCACTTGTTGCTTGAGAAATTGTACAAAATAATGCACTTGTACTGAGATGTTGAGGCATAATGCACTCCCATCCCCCCGTTAGTACAATTTCACTCCCAACAAGTGATACGCATTAACCTATAGATATGGGGGAGGGGTATACAGGCCTTGAAGCATGATGGGAAGCAATGGCATTCTGCTGTGGCAATGATCATCTAGCAATGTGGGAGGAAGATGTCTTGTTATTCTTCACCTGATATTAATACATGCAGAGCATAGACCCTAGGAAAGAAGACTTCTGCAGTTACATGCTGAATGCAGTGCCAGGTCTAGGAATGATCAAATTAATTAAAAGCTTTGTATTTTTTGGCGGTTTTGGGAAGTGAACATGTTATTTCATAACCCACTTTTTTTTATAAATATTCATGAACTTTAATAAGTATAATGGGTACTGCATTAGAATTTGGACAATTGTTGCTTATGAATTTTTTTTTTTAAAGTGGGCTATGAAATAAATTAAGCTGACACTTGAGCGGAAAATCAGTCAAGAAATGAAAAAAAAACACTGCGGAGAACTGGCAACGCAACATCTGTCACAACAGACAAATGCCTGGAAAAACAACACACTATATAACCGGCCTTTCAAGAACCCTGACATATTATATCATATCTGGAAAAATAACTTGGTACAAAAACAATTTTGGTGTCATTTTTAAGTTGTTAAAACTAGGTCTGATGTAAGCAGTCGAGGTATACAAAACACACAAACAAATATTACGCAAGTACACAAATACCGAGGAGATCATTGCTGATGCTTGTTTTCCCAGCATAATACAAGTCAACATATGGAAGAAATGACTTAATCTTAATTGGTGACTCCATTTAAACATGAAGGCAGGGTCTTGATTGGCTTATTTGCTGAACTTGACATTTGCATTATGATTAGGCTATTCAAGTTTAAATCCATACACCCCTGGAAGGCATGACTTAATCTTCCACACAAGGAGTGTGAATTTCAAATGGGGTTACCTGACTTGATGACTCCATTTGAAAGCTATACCCCCTGTATGAAAGCTTAAGGTTATGTCTTCCATAGGGCATGCGCCAGCCCCCGGGGTAAAAGCAGGGGGCGGCCAAAATGAAGGGGCGGCGGAAGATGAAGGGGTCGGCAAAAACAGGGGCGGCAAAAACGAAGGGGGCGGCAAAATGAATAAGTAAACCAAAAAGGGCGGAAAAATTTGATAAAGCATAAAAATTTTTTTACAAATGGTACTATAGATCAAAATGTGCTGCTTTTAGGGCGCTAGCGCCTGAAACCCTTTTTTTTTTTTCCTTTTTTTTTTTTTGCTCTTCACTTTTTCAAACGACAGAGAAAAAAATTGGGTCAACCTTTTCGGGCTGTTGAGGAAGGGGCGGTAAAATTGAATTTTCTTCAGCCCCCCGGGGTTGGGCCGGCCACGGTATGTATGGATTTCACATGGAATAGCCTAAATAAGTTTCTTGTAGCTATTTTCCCTAGCTATACAAACCATCACTGATTATAAGTTGATTATTATTTGAAATTATGTATTGATATTTGTAATAGATAAGCATCTTTAAGTGCCCCGGGTATGTAACCTCTTTCAAGTCAAGAAATACAAAGTGCAAAATTGACCTTTTGTAGAAAATGCATAACTCAAGTACGGTATTGCTCTTGAATATTTACGTCAAAATTTGTAAAGTTATATTAGCTTCATATAGTTACAAGAAACACTACTCCTGGTGATACTTTGTGCGTAGGATATCATTCCCTACAATATTATGTAAAACAAACAACACATGAAGAGATTTATTTTACTGATACAAATACAGATTTTTAAATCGGTTCAACATCGCTCAAAATTGTAATAATCTGCCGATTTGGAGAAACTTATTTAACACACTAGATACAAAGCTTATGATACAGCAAATGTAATGCATGTTCAGATAAGCAGCTAGCATAGATAAAACATACAAGAGTACTTGGAGGGATTTTGAAACACAAAAAACTCAATTTTGTTCATTCATATCAACATATTCATTGCCATCGTTATTTCCCAGACTGTGAATAAAGAACACCCTTAGAGAAAGCAGTGTCTTGTTGTGACTATTTCAAATTGTACATTTCTAAACTAGTCTGTGCTGCCTCCAAACCCTTCCTATGTGTAAGGTGGATGTCACTAACAGATCAAAATTTTGTGATTTTTTTATCAAAAATGTCAGAATTCCACATTTTCTTGATGATATAAGAAATTTTTGTTAAAAATTGCATCCAAATGAGTACAAACATGCCTAGTATTGGAGCAGCGATTTTATAGAGGGATTTATACTTATGTAGAGAGAGTTGTATAATTTTGCGAAGCAGTAGGATTCTTTGTATAGATTTCTCATGATGGTTATTGGTATGCAATAATTGTTCACTCTGGGCAATGCTCTAGTAGAGCTGTCAAGATTGTCATGTTGTTTTTATTTGACTAACTTACATAAAAGATGCAATTTCAATAGCTTCTGTTTACAGTTACTGATGTTATTATTTCTAATTCTCGGACAAATGTGTATGTGCCTTTCTGCGTGTGCGTTTTGACTGTCTACTTTGCAGAAGCGCCGACAGTGGCGACTGGCTGCTTAGTAACAACAACATTACATGGGGTGATTGGTTTAAAGTCCCATTCAGTGATCCCAGCGCAGGTGTAAAAAAAATTGAAATTGTTTATAAACGCATAACTTCACCAAGTGCATCACATAAGCATATGATGTTCAACTGTAGTAAATTGGTATTTTTGAAAAGAAAAATTTGGCAAAAAAACAAACAAACAAAGAAAACAGCAGTATTGACAAAGTTGAAGCCCCATTCAAATACACGGTAGCTAATTTATATAGTGTCAGTACAGTATATAAATTACAAATTCATGTTAATGCCTTATTCTGTCTTAATTGGCTGAACCACTAGCAGGCTATGTTAGCACATCTACAATGACAAAGGTACTAAAATCTGATCGTCCGGATAAGCAAATCACTGAATGGGCTTTTAATTTAAGGTAAAGGTAAAAGGTAAAGGAGACGATCTGTATAAACAGTGATCGGAGTGCCCATCTCTCTTTCATTGGCGATTGGGCCAGACTCCTCCATGTAATGTTGCTATATGGGCATCGCTACACCTCCTCTACAGCGAGTCTGTTACCTTCCCAGCATTTAAGAATGCCGGTACCCATTTAAACACCTGGGTGGAGAGGAGTAATCGAGATAAAGTGCCTTACTCAAGGGCACAACACGATGGCGTCGCCGGGGCTCGAACCCGCAACCTTCCGATTATGAGTCAGTGCCCGTTCCGCTAGGCCACCGTGCTCCCAAACTTTTAATTTAAGTTGTGCCTAATTTACTACAATTAAACATCATATGCTTATAAGTGATGCACTTGAAGTTATGCGTAATAGCCTACTGATTTTTTTAATTAAAGAAATAACAAAACAAACTAAAGATACACAAGCCCAACAATATTTTTTTAAATATGTAAGAAATAAAAATAACTTGCAGAGCACAAGCTGTCAGTGTTTCCATCTTGTTGTTTACTGTGGAGTAATAAAAACCTACTTGATGAACAAATATTGTCCGAAGATGGAGAGGACACAAAACAGGTCAAAATGGGAAGAATAATAAGCAAATAAAAACAAGAAATAACATTGGGTATGCATCAGTAGAACTGTCAAAATTGTTATTTATGACAAGATAAATATGACAGCTATTTGTAGTGAAAAGTTCACTAGAATGAAAATTGAATGAACAAACAGGCAAAATGATGGGGATATCTTAATATGAAATGTCAGTGAGAATTTTAATTAATCTTCACCTTATGCAATAGATTTTAGTGACAGCAATATTTATAGACAAATTTAGGGATTGGTCTTACTATTTGGTATGAAATTACATGTCACTTCCTCTATGACAAATGCTCGAAAAATATCAATTTTTATGCTAAAATGGACTTTTTGCCCTCATTTCCAATGTTCTCCTTTTTTTTGGTGACAATTTTAGGGGGTTTGATTAAATCACTTGAACCCCCTGGCTGAGGGCCGGCTGTGTGAGCGATTAAAGTCATGTATGGATTTCAACTGCAGGAATACGCATATGTGACATGATCAAGGGGAATGCATAAACATGTCGACCCTGGTCGAAAATTAGTATTACATATGTTTCTAAAGAGAACATTTAGAGCTTTCAGAAACTTAAAACCCCATGTTAATAACACTTTTCTTTGCAAAGTTATATCAATTTATCAATCGCTAAAAACAATATAAAACAAAAGAATTTTAACACTTTCTTTGCCTGTATCTCAAAATTCAAAATCAATATTAGCAACATCCGACTCATTTCCCTTGATCGTGTCACATATGTGAAAGTCAGCATCATATTTTTACTTGTTATGGCAAACTAACAGTACACCTAGACATGCTAGCTGGCA
Source organism: Amphiura filiformis (assembly GCF_039555335.1). Taxonomy (NCBI): domain Eukaryota; kingdom Metazoa; phylum Echinodermata; class Ophiuroidea; order Amphilepidida; family Amphiuridae; genus Amphiura; species Amphiura filiformis. The sequence continues at coordinate 58,468,849 of NC_092646.1, read as the reverse complement.
AGTATTACACTTGCAATCATCTAACACCAGAGGTGTGTTTCTTCTCAATGCCACAAGGTAATGAGAAGAAAATTTTTCATGCAAAGCTGGAGGATATCAAAATACTAACATACATACATGCTGCTCATCTATAGAATGCATACATACCCTAGATAATATCCGACAAAGAGATCTGGTCGCTAAACTTAGAATGAAGAGAATGCATGGTTTGGTTTATGCTTAGAGTTTTGTGGGTAACTGCTTGTGAAAAGAGGTCTTATCTGGCACCGGAAAAGGTCCATGGTTCAAAATACATGCAAGAACAAAAACGTTTCTCTATTTTCGTCCGTCCGTCTGTTCTCCTCCTCTCTCCTCTCCTCTCCTCTCCTCTCCTCTCCTCCCTCTCCTCTCTCCTCTCCTCCTCCTCTCTCTCCTCTCCTCTCTCCTCCTCCTCTCCTCTCCTCCCTCCCTCCTCTCCTCTCCTCTCTCTCCTCTCCTCCTCCTCCTCCTCTCCCCTCTCTCCTCTCCTCCTCCCCTCCCCTCCCTCCCCTCCCTCCCCTCCCTCCCCTCCCTCCCTCCCCTCCCTCCTTTCTCCTTTCTCCTTTCTCCTTTCTCCTTTCTCCTTTCTCCTTTCTCCTTTCTCCTTTCTCCTTTCTCCTTTCTCCTTTCTCCTTTCTCCTTTCTCCTTTCCTCCATTCTCCTTTCTTCCATCTTCCTTCTTTCCTTTGGTGTACTAATCAGCTCCAATGTGAAATGAATCTAAATCCCTTTTAACAGTGGTAGGTATAGGCTAGTTAGGAAATTGTTACACTATCACCCTGCTGTGTTGTTATGTATCATCCAGACATCCAATATAGGAATGGATACTTTTAGTATGCGATTCATCACACCAAAACATGGCGGCTGTCGTAAAAATATAAATTTAGATTTCTGAATTAAAGACTGGCATGACACCTCACACATTGTTGTCGGATGTATTCTATATGGCAAATAATAGTACACATTTCTTATTATTTTACTTTTTATAGATATTTTCTTTTCTATTTTAAATAGGGGTTTCCGATAATGTGGCTATCAGTTGCAATCCTTCCCCCCTTGGATTAGTGGGGACTTAAGCGGACAGGTAAATTTGGAAACTGTTACAATCATCCTCCTGGCTAGGTCTCGTGGCTGGTACTATTTTTGTGTACATAACTTGGCCAAGTCCAGGCTAAGTGCCCGCTATTATCTGTATATTGGGGGCCGGGTTTGCAATTGACAACCGCATAACTGTCATGTTTCAATGTGATATATGTGACATAGGCGTTCTTTCTATGTTGGCTAGAAAATGCAATATTCAAGCGTAGTTCTTCCCTTAAAGTTGAAGACTCTACGGTTGTTTTTTTCTTCTTTGGTTTTCATTACCGTCTTATCGTACTTGCCAAAGCTCAGCCATTTTATTGCATGAAAAGAATCAGGCCATAGTAATACAACATGTCGTGTTCAGCAAATAAGCCAATTAAGACCCCTCCTTCATGTTGACACTGTATACGTGCATATGCTACATTGGCAAACAAAATGTGAAATAATTCAGATACTTGGTGTCAAGTCATATTAGTCAGTAGAAATTGGTATTTCAGTAATGTAACAAAGAAAATAATATATTGCCTTAAAAGGGCTATCAGTGATTTAATAAATCAGACAAATTTAAAACTCATCAAAAATTAGATGTTCACATTTTTGTAAGAAACATACTCTGCACTTGAAAGGGCATTTCGTGATCCACAGCATCATCCCCCACTTTTTTCAAAAAAAGTTCAGACTTTTATACCATCGTAAACCTTTTGCTACATATGTTTATGTACAAAACATATCTTGCAGATTAATTTGTTCAGCAAAAATATTGTGAAATTTGAATTACGTTCTGGTACACCAGAATGAAATTACAACACATTGTCTGTGGAGCAGTGTAATAAATACCCATAACTCACAAATGCAAAATCGGAATCAACTGACATTTTGGGAATACGCTTTTTTTTGTGGGTATTTATTTGAAATGTCATAAAAAGAGGATGCTAGGATCACAAAATACTCCTTTGATAAACAGAATGTAGTTAAATAAGGATAATATCTGACATTTATCTCGGCGCTTCCTGTCTGTTCAGACACTTCAACAAATACTCACATTTTCTCCATACTGCTGTTTCCATCCTTTTCATCAATATCTCACTTGAAAATATATACCTTATGAGAATTTTATAGACTTATTCTTTACATTTCAGCCATTTAAAAAGAAATTTAATATTTGACGCTTTCAGGTTATCACGGCTATTGCTTTTGAATGCTATAGTCATTTGATATTTCCCACGGAGCGTTAGTTACATACGTGATAGATACAGTATGATAATGATGATGCCAATGAAAAGAACCCCAAAGTACTTCATCTGAACAATAGCATCAAGTGGCATTTTACCTCACTGCTTAGGCCAAATTAAAAAAACGCTTTATCTCAAAGCTCCCGTGTATTAGTTTAGCATATAGTAAAAAAAAACATTTTTGTTCTTCTTTTTATTTTTTCAGAAAAAGTGTAAAACATACAATTGAAAGGCTGTTTTGACAATTTTAGACCCCTTCTCTTAGATTACTTCACTTCAATACAATAGCAGCATCACTTTATTGTTTTAAATACAACACTTCATACAGTAGAATAGGACTTTGAGGTTTATCCACATTTGAAAAAAAATCTGTTTTGAATAAAAAAAATAAAAACGCATTTTGCATTAGTTTTTCAGAGTTGGAGAGCTTTGAGAGTTTGAGACTAACCTTTTTTTAAATTTGGCCTTAGATATCCATATATAAAGCATTTTATTAATAAAAACCACTTCATTTTGAAAGTAGTATAGAAGATTGCATATCCATAACATGTTTTGAAACTTGCATGAAAATTCATTCAAATGAGTACATGTATAAGCAATGCTAGTATTATTTCAGCTATTCTATGGATGGGTCTTGACATTCTGAAGGAAATCCTTGAATAACATTGTCTCTGAACAACTCTGAGCTTTAACTAGACATTTTTTAATGTCAAGCAAAACAAACAGGCAAGTGTAGCCAACAATCAGGCTTAATATTACTCTGATCGGAACTGACTGTAACAAGGCCCTTTATCATGGTTCATCTGCCCCCAGCGCCTTTACCAGATGAGCCACGGGGAGAGCAGTTTTTTTGTTCTGTGGGGATTTGAACCCGGGACCTTTGGCACCGAAGGCAAAGACCTTAACCAGAGTGCCACGCTGCTCCCATACACTTTTTAGCCCTCTCTCCACTTGCCTGCCTTGGTGCATGCTGTAGGTCCCATCACATTCTACAAAATGCAAACATTTTCCATTTCTTTAAAATTTTATATGTAAACTTGATGTAAAGAAAAGGGGAAGAATTTAGCCATTCCTGTACAGTGTATGGTAAACCTGATGAAACCAATTAAGTGTGTTATGGGCAAGTGACTGGGCTATTCCAGTTGAAATCCACACTACCCCTGTTGAAGGTTTTGGAAATATCTTCACAGGGGGAGTATGTTTTTCAGATGTAAAATCATTTTGTAACCCATACTCCCCCTGTATTATGGCTTTACCTATATCTTCTACAACTGGAGTGAGTATTTCAAATGGAAGTTATCCAATTGTCTATTCTATTCAAAATCGATACTCCCAATGTACAAGACTTTAGCTAAATCTTCCACAGGGGTAGTGTGGATTTTAAATGGAATAGCCCACTATTGCCTGTATGCTAGAGACAAAGATGCAGTGGATATCTTTTCAATCGTTGCTATGTGCCATTTCCGGTAGAAAGTTTACCTAGGTTTTATGCTGCGAGACATCGGAGAGTAACTCAACTCGCTAAGCAAACTTAAACATGCCACAGGTAATTGAACAAGTCTGCAAAGCTTCATGTAATTTTCACAAAATACACGACCTTTTTTTATGTATGATGGTAAGATAAAATGGAATTCATGCCCAATTCATGGAACTGAAAAAAAATGGTTTAATTTCATTTTGAGATATTGATGATTTATGCCGATAAGATGATATTTGCACCTTGATTTATAATATAAGACATACATCACTGTCTGATTATTCTAGCAATTACTCAACCTATTGTTTGATGACCCACTTTTAATTTAGGGATTCAATCATGTTTCACCGTTGTTCATCACCGATTAACAACGATGCGTCCGCGTCGTCGTCTGCTTGATTTACTTGTAAACCACGTAGACGCGCCGGACGCAAGTTAGAAGCTAAAGATTGTGTAATTCACGATTATTTCATGAGGAATGTCACTTAATCATTGCCACTCGGCCTTACAAAAACTTCTATGATTTCTCTGTTGATATCAGCAATAAAACTACAGAATAAAACGGCAATGTTTAGCCGCTACCTGAAAAATACTGAAGTCAACTTGTAAGCTTGCATATGCATAAAGGTTCCAGGCATGACGAATTTTACGCGCTCTCGCGTAACGCTTAGTCTCGCTCGCGTTCGCGTATACGCTACAGTAAAAGTGTGGATTCATCATGGATTAACAACGGTCGGCTCCTGTACAAAGGGATAGGAAGAGTTGTTGAAATCAACAATGTGGCATGACCCACTAACTATAACCTAATTTACTTGAAGCAGAAAAACAAGATAATTATTTATCTTCTACTCTTCAATATTTAACTTTGCCATAATTTGTGTGAACTCATATTGATTTTCCTATATGCCTTTGTGTTAAATTCAACTACCGAATCCCTATTCAGATTTTTCTTGCTGATTGTCGCCATACAAAAGGATCTGTTTGCAATAGCTACCTGTATCTTCATACAACGTGTTTATACTGAACATGTCGCATCACCAGCGTTCGAAATTTTGGTTGTCCGTTCGCCCGGGACAACTAAAAAAGTTGTCGGACAACCAAAAATACTGATTCGGTTGTCTGCCGGACAACCATAAATCTGTAGCCAAAAGTCACCTTTGTAGGCCTACGGACAACCAAAAACTTAAGACGGACAACCAGAAATTGTAATCTGGTTGTCCGTGGGACAACCATTTATTTTTCCTTAATTTGAACACTGCGCATCACCATGCTTTTTATATGTGTGTCACTGTCAATTGGGTCGTGTCCACATTTAGTTGGGAGACTGGAAGTACAGAAACACATTTTTGTGACATGAAAGCTGTTGAAGTTCACATTTGGATCATGTGTGCTTTATTTATAGAATAAAGGTATTGTTTTTAGCCGCTGTCGTCAGTGCATCTACAGTCTCATATACCATGGGCGACATCATTATGTTATGTAAAACAATGAGGCGAAGCCGAGTTGTCTTATGCCAAGGTGCCATTCATTCAACCGCCACCCAACCAAAACCAGCAGACCTTCATTTTTGAAAATTGCAGGAGCTCTGTTAATTACTCTCCTGAGTTTACTTAGGTGCTCAACAAGGAGCTCAATCTTTTAATATCTGTATTAAAACATAGGGAGTGAGGAGCTCAGTAAATCATACTCCTGAAATGTTGTTAAGGAGAGCTGTAGGAGCTGTAGGAGCTCTGGTGCAACTGAGCTCCTCAAAAATGAAGGTCTGAACCAGCAACAATATTCAAACACCAGTGGCATATCCAATGGGGGATGGAAGCTGTCCCTGTGAGAAGTCTCGCCCCTCTCGTGTTCAACAGATGCTGCCATTCAAAAATTAAATTTAAGATTTTTTAGTGCTTTTTTGTACTTTCTATACCTTTTGACAAATTTTGTCCCCTTGAAAGTTGTCTTACCTTCCTTTGCCTCGTCACTGAAAAAGTCATGGCTGCAAAGAATGTCATATGGATTGAAAATGACAACTACACACTATAGCATGACAACCACAAAGTGCATTTATTCTGTACCTCAAATAAAGGTTGCATCGTAATTGCCTTAAAGCAATGCAGAGATGCAGTCATCCATCATGGATAGTGTAATATGTTGCACAACTTTAGGCCATTTTATATGTAGCTATATAATAGGTTGAATCAAACAGTTCCCCATGTTTTAAAAATCACAATTCAAAACTTTGCCCCATGTGATGAGCAATTCACATGCATGGGGTCTGGGACAAAGATGGTTATTGTTGTTGCTTGAAGGGTTGTCATAGAGTTTCATCGTTGGAAATGTTGCATCTCATATCATTGGTATTGTTACAATCTGATCATAATGTGTGATCTTGTATGGCACAAATGATCTGAGAATATGGTAAAAGGTGTGTGCAATTTGCAATATCATTCTATTTGAAAGTGCATATTTGTAACTTAAAAAAGGAAGACTGAAGAATATTTTGAATAACAGATCATCATCATCATCATCATCATCATCATCATCATCATCATCATCATCATCATCATCATCATCATCATCATCATACATCGACTGTGGAGCAGTCAATCACAAGATTTCTCGATGCAAACCAATATTTGGCAAGTGCGGCTATCGCATTTGCCTTCAATCGGAACAAAATAAAAATCATAAAATATCAATTTTGCTTTTACTTCTTGCAATAACACTCAGGATTCGTCACAGCCATAAAGAAGAATGGTTATGTAGTAATTTCAATTTCTCTGAGATGGATTATTTGTAACTGTCCACAGACGTTCTATATAATTTCCAACCGGCATTATCGCCAATTCGGCTTGAAATGTGTGGGGGGGGACAATTGGCCTGAATTAGAACCAAAAATGGGCCAATTTGGCAAAGGTGGGGGGGGACATGTCCCCCCACATTGATGGCCATACCAAAAGACACACCTATTTAGCTTTTGAATAAAAAAGGGAAAAAAACGTTTTATAAAAGGAAGGATTCATTTGACTCAGTTTTCTTGATTGTGTCGCCTACATCCTTCAAATGACCTTAATCAAGGTGTAAATCCATAGCCTTGTCTTAATGCTCAATGATCGCTTTACACAATCAAATCTAGTGCTTCTGACTGACCCTTAAATCCCCCAACGGAAATAGCCTTTTGTTATCAATTTATTTCACCGCTGAGATTTAACACCCCAGCGGAAATAGCCTTTTGTTATCAATTTACTTCACCGCTGAGATTTCATATGAGTCCAAAATACTGAGAGCTTTAATCACATTTGTAATCTGAAATTATCATTTTAGCCATTGAGGCTAGAAAACTTACATCATATTGTTGTATTCACATAATATGAACAATATACAAAATGCCAGTAAAATCTCATAATGCTATAAAATACATTTATTAAGTGTTGCACTCAATAAATGCAATTTTTAACACTTGTTAAAGCCATATTATAACATTTGCTGAGGAGAACGCTCTCAAAAATATTTTTAATTCTGGTTTTTACACAATTGTAATGTACTTCAGCAAACAAAGATACTATGCAAAAATCAAGACTTTAAGTGCTGTAGTTTTGTCAAAATCCGAGATTTTGAATAAAATGCAGGAACGGTTGTTTAATAATTACAATTGAAATACTAAATATGTATGAGATGTTCATAACACATAAACACAGTACATACACGGCGTGCGGGACACACATACACACGCACCCCAGAGGGTTGTACCGTATTACAACCACTGGAGTAACATGCATTGGCGCTAGTAGTAAATTCCATTTTTCTTTGCTTTACCTCACTTGTTCGGCTCAAAATTAAAAGGGATACCCACAGTAAATTACCATTGCAGGATTTTCATTTCAAGACATGGATAAAAAAAAATAAAAATAAATAAACGCATTTCGCATTTGACTTTTTAGACCTGCTACAGGAAACAAACATGTTATTTTTTGGCCTAATTCACAAATTTGTATGCTTGAAAATATTTTTTTTTCCTAATAGGCCTTTGAAGAAATGTACAAATTCACACAAATCTCATGTCGCAGAAGTATGGGTTCTCTCAAAAATGTGAAATGTTTATGCCATGAAAAAGATCATGCTTTACAGTAGTTTAAAGTCAAATTCAGCAGGTTGAGGTTGTTTAATCACAAAATATTCTATTGAAATATTGATAAGTTTGTCTTACATTTTGGCCATTGTAATTAAATGACTGTAAACCCCTTTAAAGAACTGTCCATCAGAGACTGTTAATAATTGAGACAATTGATGAGATGCTGATGAATACAGCAAGTATGGACTAGATAAGATAGGCATCAGAATGGATTAAGGGTCATGGACAACAAGATTGGGGGAATAGCTTCTATTTAAAGGCTCCCAGGAATTGCAACAGTAAGAATCTAGGGTTATGATTCTATTGAAAGGCTCTGAGGAATTGTGGCAGGCACAATAGGTAGGAAGTAAGAACTCCAGCTTCATGGTTATATTTATTAATTCCTTTTGTATTTTCTGCAGTGTATTATAACAAAATCTAAAAGAAGGCATGAAGTTTGCTCTTCATATTAAAAAGAATTGAGAATGAGAAAAGTATTGTCAAAATCTGGGCTTTGAAGATGAATTAATTTAATATGTGTGTTGAAATGGGCTGTTCCAGTTGAAATCCATATGCCCAAGGCATTTGCCAGAGGGGTGTCTTTAGGGTGTCCAAAATGGTCAAAAATACCTTATTCATCAAAATCAGGGTGTCCACTTCCTATTCACTCCATTATAAAAATCAGAATTTTAGGGTGTCCAAATTAAAAACAGGGCGTGCAAATGACACCTGGACACCCTTCTGGCTAATGCCTTGCATACACCTCCTATGGAAGACATTACATTAATCTTCCACACAGAGAGTGTGAATTACAAATTGGGTTACCTGAATGGGTGACTCCATTTGAAATCTACACCCCTTATGTATGAGATTAAGGTGATATCTTCCATTGGGGGTGTATGGACTTCAATTGGAATAGTCCAATGCACCCATTCAGCAGTGTTTTGTGACCTGTTTGTCTTGTGACCTGTTTGATGCGTTTCTCTGTATAGCACGCTTTTCAATAGCTTCTAGTGTTTCTGATTGTACACATTATCACAGAACAGGGCTACATAATTGAATCAACTCAATCTACATAAGTGGTAAATGGTAAATAAATTAATAAGGAAATTAATAAGGAAAGGGTAAAGTAAGTAACAACCTCTATCTATATTGGTGGAAAGTGTCAACAAATGGAACCTTTCTGGATCTAAGGGCTAAGAGCAATTCTGTACACTTGATTTGTTGCGAGTGGCCCCTGGGGAGTGGTCTTTCTTTTCTTCAAATCTGTTTCTTTCTTTTCTCTTATTATAGGTCAACATGTGTATAAGCTCTCAGCTTGGCTCGACTTTGCTTGAGCCTGGTCCCATCTGCACAGATGGACTGGTTACACAAACAAACAGCTACAAACAAACAAACTATAGGCCTACATATTAACTAAGCTTTCTGAATTCACCCTCTGATACCTGGGAGGTGGCACATACTCAACTGAAAAAAGAGAGCCTTAATAATAGATTTTCTCTATCATAGTATCAAAAACATAAATTCTTAGGAACTGAAATCACCTTGTGGAATATTTGTGTAAGATATTTTAGCCAAAATATATGGAAATGTAAAGATTTGTTGACCGTAGATCAGATACTCTTCTGTTCACTCTTGTGCGGACATTGACACTCTCCTTGCAAGTTTCTGTCCTATGTTCTTCCAGTCTTTTAACAAACTTACTGCACGTCTCACAGTTCCTGCAGAAAGGAATGGAGTAGATTACATCTGTGGTGTTAAGTAGATCCCTCTTATCTGTTGTGTGTATATTTCAAGTTAACATGGAATGCGGTTTCATGGCTAAAGAGATATTATTATAGTTCTTAAGTGTTCTCTACATATGGGATTATGACGAAGCCTTTTGGTTTCATCTTTCTTTTTAGCCATCTTCTGTTTTGAAGTGTCCATTTGTTGTTTCACTTTGTTGATAGCTGCAAGTATGAAATGCTTTCTTGAGGGCAACTTAATCAAGAAAGCACTTCATACTTGCGACCTGAGATACTGTATCAACAAGAAATATTGAAATTAGCATAATAGCCAACTTTTATAATAAATGATGCTGAAAAATAGATCGAACTCTGAAGTATTAAATCAACCGTCATAATTGACCTTGTTCAAAATTGCAATATAATGGTCATAATTCAATTAACTTGCTTATTTTCATATGATTTAATTAATTGTTTTTATTTGGTTATTTTTAGTGGTTGTAATATCTGTGTTGTAACCTGCTTGGTTAATTGGGCTATTCTGGTTGAAATCCATACCTCCTATGGAAGACATGACCTTAAGCTCTCACACAGGGAGTGCAGATTTCAAATGGAGTCACACATTCAGGTAACCCCATTTGAAATTCATACTCCCTGCGTGGAAGATTAAGGCCAAGTGTTCCATAGGGAGTGTATGGATTTTGACTGGAATAGCAAATTGGTAAAAGATGTAGCCTGAATTTGTATAGCAAATAAGTGGGTACTTGGATGCACAAGCTAATGTACATAATAGAGCAAATTAAATGATTGTTGGAATACAAGTGCTTTTAGATTTCATTATTCTTTGAACAGTTTTGCCTTCTCCGTATGAAATCCTGTGTAATGGTTCTATTATTGTAGCTGTAGACTCCAGTGTTTAAATCTGGATTCCTTGTGAAATTTGTAAAATAATCAACAATTATTGCTGATGAGAAGCATTTTAGCAGTTTACATGGTTTAGGATGCCAAATGATGGCCAAAAAGTGTAAGGTTTTTTTTAATTAAAGATACGATGTGCAGCACATTTATTTAATTGCTCTTTTGGTCTACCTTAGCTTTAATTATTTTAGCCACAAACAATTATTTTTGACTTTGAAGAGAAAAAGGTTTGAAATTTTAGTTCAAAAGTTACGTACAAAGTACCATTTTTTAAAGCTTTGTGCACATTCTTGGACATTTTGTGGGCAACATTGTGCTGAAATTTCATCAAACTTGAAGTTATAGATCTTGAGTTATGGTTATTTTTACATTGCTAACAATATAGGCCTACACTACAAAAGAAACCTTGTCCTAACTCATGTACACTCTTAAATAAAAGTTGCAATGATAAAGCATTGCTTATGTTACAACCATAGAGTGCAGTCATGTGGCATAGCACACCTGTGTATAAACAATGCATATAACGGAAATAACAATGCATATAACGGAAATAACACAATGGTTTGTAAATCAATACAGCTTTGTTCTCTTTTTTATATGTATAGACAGAGAACGTTTGACTATTGACAACATAATTATGTCAATTTAATCATTAATATTGAACTGGTTACAATTTCAATTTCTTTTTCAAAACGTTTAAAAATAATATTGAAAATTTAATATTTTCTTTCTGTCTTTTTTATTTCATGTATTTTCCTCTCTCTGGATTGGAATTCAACAATTATAATAGGTAAGTCAAGGTTTTATTACGTTTTAATTACTATAATACTCTTGAGCACCAAAATAGTTTATTTGATTAATAATTTGAATTGAATAAGACCTACTCTTGTTTTCAACAGTATTAAAATGTTTGGATAATACTCAATAGAATATCTAGAAAATGCTATCTTCAGTAGATAGCATCAACATCATATCTAGAAAATGCTATCTTCAGTAGATAGCATCAACATCATATCTAGAAAATGCTATCTTCAGTAGATAGCATCAATAGCAATGTCTAGAAAATGCTACATTTAGTAGATAACATCAATGGCAATGTCACTAACAATGCTATCTTCAGTAGATAGCATCAACAGCAATATCTAGAAAATGCTGTCTTCAGTAGATAGTATCAACACCAATGTTTAGAAAATGCTATCTTCAGTAGGTAGTGTCAACAGCATATCTAGAAAATGCTATCTTCAGTTGATAGCATCAACATCATATCTAGAAAATGCTATCTTCAGTAGATAGCATCAATAGCAATGTCTAGAAAATGCTACATTTAGTAGATAACATCAATGGCAATGTCACTAACAATGCTATCTTCAGTAGATAGCATCAACATCATATCTAGAAAATGCTATCTTCAGTTGATAGCATCAACATCATATCTAGAAAATGCTATCTTCAGTTGATAGCATCAACATCATATCTAGAAAATGCTATCTTCAGTAGATAGCATCAATAGCAATGTCTAGAAAATGCTACATTTAGTAGATAACATCAATGGCAATGTCACTAACAATGCTATCTTCAGTAGATAGCATCAACATCATATCTAGAAAATGCTATCTTCAGTAGATAGCATTAACATCATATCTAGAAAATGCTATCTTCAGTAGATAGCATCAACATCATATCTAGAAAATGCTATCTTCAGTAGATAGCATCAACAGCAATGTCTAGAAAATGCTATCTTCAGTAGATAGCATCAACAGTAATGTCTAGAAAATGCTATATTTAGTAGATAACATCAATGGCAATGGCACTAACAATGCTGTCTTCAGTAGATAGCATCAACAGTAATGTCTAGAAAATGCTGTCTTCAGTAGATAGCATCAACAGCAATGTTTAAAAAATGCTGTCTTCAGTAGATAGCATCAACAGTAATGTCTAGAAAATGCTGTCTTCAGTAGATAGCATCAACAGCAATGTTTAAAAATGCTGTCTTCAGTTGATAGCATCAATTTCAATATCTAGAAAATGCTATCTTCAGTAGATAGCATCAATTTCAATATCTAGAAAATGCTATCTTCAGTAGATAGCATCAACATCATATCTAGCAAATGCTATCTTCAGTAGATAGCATTGAGCAATGTCTAGAAAATGCTACATTTAGTAGATAACATCGATGGCAATGTCACTAATATCTTCAGTAGATAGCATCAACAGCAATATCTAAAGAATGCTGTCTTCAGTAGATAGCATCAACACCAATGTTTAGAAAATGCTATCTTCAGTAGGTAGTGTCAACAGCATATCTAGAAAATGCTATCTTCAGTAGATAGCATCAACATCATATCTAGAAAATGCTATCTTCAGTAGATAGCATCAATAGCAATGTCTAGAAAATGCTACATTTAGTAGATAACATCAATGGCAATGTCACTAACAATGCTATCTTCAGTAGATAGCATCAACATCATATCTAGAAAATGCTATCTTCAGTAGATAGCATTAACATCATATCTAGAAAATGCTATCTTCAGTAGATAGCATCAACATCATATCTAGAAAATGCTATCTTCAGTAGATAGCATCAACAGCAATGTCTAGAAAATGCTATCTTCAGTAGATAGCATCAACAGTAATGTCTAGAAAATGCTATATTTAGTAGATAACATCAATGGCAATGTCACTAACAATGCTGTCTTCAGTAGATAGCATCAACAGTAATGTCTAGAAAATGCTGTCTTCAGTAGATAGCATCAACAGCAATGTTTAAAAAATGCTGTCTTCAGTAGATAGCATCAACAGTAATGTCTAGAAAATGCTGTCTTCAGTAGATAGCATCAACAGCAATGTTTAAAAAATGCTGTCTTCAGTTGATAGCATCAATTTCAATATCTAGAAAATGCTATCTTCAGTAGATAGCATCAATTTCAATATCTAGAAAATGCTATCTTCAGTAGATAGCATCAACATCATATCTAGCAAATGCTATCTTCAGTAGATAGCATTGAGCAATGTCTAGAAAATGCTACATTTAGTAGATAACATCGATGGCAATGTCACTAATATCTTCAGTAGATAGCATCAACAGCAATATCTAAAGAATGCTGTCTTCAGTAGATAGCATCAACAAAAATGTCTAGAAAATGTTATCTTCAGTAGATAGCATCAACAGCAATGTTTAAAAAATGCTGTCTTCAGTAGATAGCATCAACAGTAATGTCTAAAAATGCTGTCTTCAGTAGATAGCATCAACAGTAATGTCTAGAAAATACTATCTTCAGTTGATAGCATCAATTTCAATATCTAGAAAATGCTATCTTCAGTTGATAGCATCAATTTCAATATCTAGAAAATGCTATCTTCAGTTGATAGCATCAATTTCAATATCTAGAAAATGCTATCTTCAGTTGATAGCATCAATTTCAATATCTAGAAAATGCTATCTTCAGTTGATAGCATCAATTTCAATATCTAGAAAATGCTGTCTTCAGTAGATAGCATCAACAGCAATAAATATCTAGATAATACTATCTTCAGTGTATCACATAGAATGTATCAATTTGAATAAATCAATTTGAGGTTAACACTGCTGAAGGTTGCCATATTGCACCATTCAGCTTGTAGAAAGGAAGTATGGGAAAACGACCCTTTAGTACGCATAAGTAATCACCGCACATTTGAATGGAAGAATGATTAGCTTTACCAGTTCTGATGCAAAATGTTGTTCATTTTTTACCAATTTGTGTGTTTCCGTCAGCAAATAGTTTTTAAAGTTTCTCATTCACCAGAATTATAATAATTTTACACACTAATTTTGAAATTTTCTTCTTAAAATTCTCATTCTTTTGTGTATAATATACTGTGTGGTAGTGGATCACTCAGTATTGCTCAATTGTCTGGTTATGGCACTGCCCATGGTCATTAAACAAATTAATCAATCCGTATTGATAAATTCTGTGTGATTGACTTATCTTCAATCAGAAATTCTAAAAATACTATCTTCATTAGATAGCATCAATAGCAATATTAAGACATGTATGCTTTGTTCCCTTAGAGGTAGTATGGTATCTGTCTTAATTCAAGTCACCAACAAATTGCTAGTATCCTAAGAATATTTTACTCTAAAAAGGCATATTTTATAACACTATTGCAAGCTGTGTTGTTACTGATTTGCTCAGTAAAATTGAATTATGGTGGAAAATGGTGCAGATTCATGTCACTTATTGTTTAAGAAACAATCATTCTTTTTTCTTGCTTGGTTAATTAATGTCAGTGACCACAAAACCAGCAATTTATTTTTAAAACATGGCACCAAATTGAACACATACAATAATCACCACATGAAGAGAAAGTCTACACTGTTTTGAGTGGTCATGAAATTAATGAATATGTGAAGAATTTTGTGAAAGTGGCAACTTCTGTTACTGTGTTACTGTGTACAAACCAAAGATAGTCGCACATTCATATCAATATCAAGTTCTTTATTAATTATGACCACCCAAAAGCTCCCAAATAAGTTTGGACTTTATTTTTGTTCTGTGTTTAGTTCTCTTGCAAGAAAGAAGTGCTTGAATGATGTGTTACAATGTCCAAAATGATTGGGTATAGTTAACACACAATGTACATTGACACAGATACTCCTCAGTACAGATGTCTAAGGTTACTACAGAGACTACTACATATCCTGGCGGAAATTTGTTGCCTCATGTTAAAGGCATGCATAATCGCCAAAGCTAAGTATGTTATACTTCTGCATTATCTTTGTATAATAGTTGCAAATGAACATTCAACCCCACCCCCATTTTTCAATGTTTGGAGACGATGTAGAATTGATATGGGAGCAGGGAAGGCTGTAGCCAATTAACGCTTTGGTATGGCAACCTTTTTTCACTACCATTTCATTAATTGATAAAAATAAAAAGTACAGACCTCACAATGACATCATAAGTATATACCTCTATTGTTAACCCATGCAATCAAATGACGTAAATCTTGAGTCAATCAGAGTGCATCATTAATAGATTGGTCTATCCCTAGGGCTATAAATAAATTGTTTGCTTGCCGATTGCTTGTAATTCAATTGATAAGCTGTGTTCAGTAAACAACATTAAACTTGAGATTGTTAACCCCATGAGAACTACCTGCCAATTGGCCAAAAAGAAGTATTCTTATCAGTTGGCCCAATCAGCAACATTGTTAGAATAATTTCACCACGCAAAAAAAATGGGTTGAAATATTTGCAAAGCTCCATTCTGATTGGTAATTAAAGTGAAAATATCATGTAATTGACCAATCAGAGGTAATGTCAGATCAGCAAGTAGTGCTCAGGGGGTTAACCTTTGAAGTAGCATGTGAACATTGCACTATCCTCTCATTATATGGTATTATTGTCATCAGCGTAATTAACATCTACAAACATCATCATTGTCAACATAATTGTCATTGTCATGAACATTACCTTCATCACTGTCATGATCATCACCATCATTGTCATCAGTGCTGTCGTCATCATCATCATCATCTGTCAATTTGTTAAGAATTTTAGCCTTTTGAATTCATGATACAATAAGATTTGTGATTTATGGATTATGCTGTCTTCATTATGAAAGCTAAATCTTATTAGCCCCATTACCTACTTAGCCCCGTTACCTACTTATTAGCCCCATTACCTTACTATCAGTAATAATCTCCTGTACTGTAATATGTGTGTTGTATATCTCTACTGCATACATTAGACCCTGTTTAGCCACCATTTAATGGATAGAGCTTCCTTCTGGAGATCAGAAGGTTGTGGGTTTGAATCCCATCCCAGCAAACACAAAAACGTTTTAAAAAACGTTTTAAATAAGTTATATTTTGGCTTTTGGTTTAGGTAAAAATGTTTTAATAACATTAAAATGTCGGGTTATATAAAGGTCATGATAACGTTTCAAAACGTTTTGTATGAAAACACACTACAACAATATTTTTAAATGTTTTCAAAAAATGTTATTGTAAACTATTTTTGCAAACATTTTTGCCAAATATTTTGTCAATACGTAAATAACATTATGTTAAAATATTTGAACCCAGCAAACACAGAAATGTTCTTAAAATGTTTTTTCAAAACCTTTTAATAACATTTAAATGTCGGGTTATATAAAGGTCATGAAAACGTTTTGAAAACGTGATTGAAAATATTTTGGGCAAACATTTTTCGCAAAATATTTTTTCAACCCCAAAATAACATTCTGTTTAGAATGTTTTGTATCCAGTTTTCAAGAATGTTTTTGGAATGTTATTAAAACGTTTTTATACCCTTTATATAACCCGACATTTATACGTTTTCTGTAAAACATTTTTGTTTGCTGAGGAGTAGATTATCAAAAAATGTTTTTTAAGGTTATGAAAACGTTTTATACTCATAATATACCCGTTATATATGTTTACATTTAATCGCTTTTCTGACAACCTTTTATAACCTTTTGCGAATGATGTCAAAAAGTTTTATGTTTGCTGGGATGCCGGCACATTCCCTTGCTTTTTTTTTCAAGTTAGGTTATGTGCTGGTCAGGATTTGTGTTTATTTGTTGTCTTGTTTAATTGTAAAACTTTGGATTGATAAACCTTTCTTTCTTTCTTTTTCTTTCTTTCTTTCTTTCTTTCTTTCTTTCTTTCTTTCTTTCTTTCTTTCTTTCTTTCTTTCTTTCTTTCTTTCTTTCTTTCTTTCTTTCTTTCTTTCTTTCTTTCTTTCTTTCTTTCTTTCTTTTTCTTTCTTTCTTTCTTTCTTTCTTTCTTTCTTTCTTTCTTTCTTTCTTTTTCTTTCTTTCTTTCTTTCTTTCTTTCTTTCTTTCTTTCTTTCTTTCTTTCTTTCTTTCTTTCTTTCTGACTGATTCGTGCTTGATAAATATTTTTCTTACATATAAAGTATAATGTTGTGATTGCCGGAGACTCCCTTTAAGTAAAGAAGTTGCTTTTACGCTATAGTTATTGCTACTAAAATAATAATTATTGTTCAGATGCATTCACTGTGCATACAGTATGACCATCATTATGTGCATGTTCCAGCATGTATGCAACCCCTTTTGGCTTTTTCTCCTTTTTTGCACACAGAATTGAGATGAGACTTCACATAATGCCATGCACAGCCATGTTTTGTACTCTGTGTTGAGTGGGAGGGGGGGGGGGCGGGACACAATTGTACATTATAGCAGTGCATTCCAGCTATAAAGTTTGAGCAATAATGAAAATGCCTGTATCAGTGTGAACAAAGTTAAACTTTGACACTCAATCTGGACTAGTGGTATGGGCTGGGACTCATAATTGGAAGGTTGTGGGTTTGAACCCCTGCAGTGATGCTATCATGTTGAGCCCTTAGACATGGCTTTATAATCTATATTTTCTCTTGGGTGTATAAATAGGTACCAGTGGCGTAGCCAGGACTTTGTAAGAGCATGGGCAAAGGGTTGGGGGCCTTTGCATCGGGGCCTGAGATTGGAATTCCAGTTTCCTTTCTCACGAAGTAAGGGCTAAGAGTAAAATTGTACAATTGTGTTTGGGAGTGGCCTTCTCTCTTTTCTCTTTTTTCTAGCTATTTTCTTCCATTTCTTGCTTTGTTTATCAAAGTTATCTAGGCCAGCATGCATATATTAGCCTACACTGGCTATCCAGGCTTGTGCATTTGTATGAGCTTGGAACGGTCCATGGTTTTCCATGGATTAGCATGTGTTCCTCACGGACCAACCTGGGTAAACAAACAAACAAAGAGGGGCAAGGCAAATTTCCAGGGGGGGAAAACTTTGACGTAAAATTGTCAAAAATGGGCTAAAAAGTACAAAAAAGGCTTTAAAATCTTAAATATGAAGGTGGCCCACATCTGGGAGGTCAGAGAGCTGCCCCACTTGCTCCCCAGCATAATATCCCAGCAAACACAAAACGTTTTCGACATCATTCGCAAAAGGTTATAAAAGGTTGTCAGAAAACGTTTAAATGTCGGGTTATTTAAAGGGTACATTAATGATATAAAACGTTTTCATAACATTAAATAACATTTGTTGGTAATTTACTGCACAGCAAGCACAAATGTTTTACAGAAAACATTTAAATGTCGGGTTATATAAAGGGTATAAAAAACGTTTTAATAACATTCCAAAAACATTTGTGAAAACTTGGTACAAATCATTCTAAACAGAATGTTATTTTGGGGTTGAAAAAATATTTTGCAAAAAATGTTTGCCCAAAATATTTACAATAACGCTTTTAAAATGTTTTCACGACCTTTATATAACCCGACATTTTAATGTTATTAAAACGCTTTTGTACAAATCATTTTAAGAACATTTCTGTGTTTGCTGGATGCAAATATTTTAACATAATGTTATTTAAGTGTTGACAAAATATTTTTCCAAAAATGTTTGCAAAAATAGTTTACAATGACATTTCGAAAACATTTTTAAAATATTGTTTTAGTGTGTTTTCATACAAAACGTTTTAAAACGATTTCATGACCTTTATTTATCCCGACATTTTAATGTTATTAAAACGTTTTTACCTAAACCAAAACCCAAAATATAACTTATTTAAAACGTTTTAAAAACGTTTTTGTGTTTGCTGGGATATAGTACTGGTAAGGTAAAACAGACTTGTTGTGTTTAAGGAGTACGTAGAACCCCCCACAACAAGTTTATTCAGGGGGAGTCTTGCAAATGCCAAGGAAAAGTAGATAGGTGCTCATTGGCTTGTGAACATTGTTCCAGCATGACTTCATCCTTTTTTATCTTACAATCTAACATCACTTTATTTCATTTATAAGGACCAAATATGATGTTTAGCTGAGCAAAGTAGATTTAGTTTGTGATAATGTGATCTTTTACAGCACCCGTTATTGCTGCTACTCAAAAGCTAATTTAATGATGTTCAATTTAGTCGGCTATTGAAGTAAACTTATAGTTCAACGTACTCCCAGCGTGTGAAACATGAATCTCATTTTGATCATGTCTGTCATCTTAAGTCGAATACACGGTGAAAATAGTTTATTATTGTTTAGTATTCTTCATTTCCTTTGACATTCAGAGATATATTTATGGATATTCATACATAGTGTGTGCCTGATGATGTGTTATAGATCTGAATGTAGTCTTGGTAAAGTCTTTGGTGTTAACCCCATGAGAACTGCCTGCCGATTGGCTAAAAAGAAGTTTTCATTATCAATTGGACCAATCAGCAACATTGTTAGAATAATTTCACCACACAAAAATTGGGGTGAATTATTTGCAAAGCTCCATTCTGATTGGTGATTAAAGTGAAGATATCATGTAATTGACCAATCAGAGGCAATGTTAGATCTGCATGTAGTGCTCAGGGGGTTAATAGGAAATAAATGACGTCATGGGTGGGTGATGTGAGGACGTCATGAGAACATCGCCTGCCTGCTCAGATGAAACGTCTTGAAGGTTATTGATCGGAGGTAAATTTCATGCATTACACATGAAATGTGCAACATACTAAAGGAACATTCACAGAATTTGACAGAATGGTCGACTGTATTCTCTATTTTTAATTAATGATGCATCATGTCCCTGATATAGCATTAAAAAAAGAAGGAAAGTTGGAAGTAAAATAGAAAAAGTTTTGTGAAAATGTTAGGAACCATGTTCATACTTCCTGCCATAATTTTTGGTATGTTACTTGCTCAGTGATACGGTTGTGGTATGCATGTGGGTGTATTGTTTGTCACCATACCACAATCAAGGAAATTAATGTTGGCACACTCTAACATACTAAATGTAAATCGCTGCCCCTCTCCCTCAGTTCAATGTTGATGAAAGCACCTTTTCCATTGGGCTTTCCAGTCCCCCCAACATTGATTGAGGGGGAATGGGGGAGGGAAGGGGAAAGGAGCAGGTTTGTAGCTGTTTGTACTTCTCATCAAACATAGTTATAAATACTAATTTCACTGAACTATCAGAGCGGCAATGAAGAGTTCCAACATATTGTCAAGGTGTGCCAACTATTAATTTTGTTGATTGCAGCTTATACCAGCCAAATGGCATTACCTGAATGGGCGACTCCATTTGAAATCAAAACCCACTGTGTGGGAGAATAAGGTCATGTTTTCAATAGGGGGTGTATAAATTTGAGCTCAATGGGGAATTATTAGCCAAAAGTTTAATAAGATCATAGAGTATGAATGTCATTGGTAAAAATTACTATGGTGCTTTCATTGACAGAAAAATTATTTAGAAAAAGGTCGAGTAGGTCACACCTCTGTATACATGCAGTAGCTGATTCTTTTCATGATTGATTTGAGTAAATCAATTGGGGAAACTTGGAGACGAGCTAGTGTACCTGAGGACACAATTATACTCTATTGATGCCAATCTCAGTTTACTACATACCATGTCAGGTCACATGTTTGCTTGTTTGGGGATCTATCAGATAGAGATGATGTCAGCTATACTCTGTCTTGTCTGACCGAAGTAATAAGCAATTTTCAGGCAACTGTACCTGAAAACCAGTGACGGGCGGCACCAGGAATTTTTCGGGAGGGGGATGGGGGGAAGTGAATTTCAGGGAGAGGGGTAAAATCAACCAATTTTACAAAACATTGCCGCAAAAAGTGGAAATGTGTGTGATTTTGGTGTTTTTGCCTCAAAAGTGGGCGGGGGGAAACAGATATTTGCTCCTTTGCCAAGCGCTGCCACTGCTGAGGACACATATATTGAAGTCTGTTCTGAGTTTCCTACATACCATGTGAGGTCACATCTTTGCTTGTTTATGGATCTATCAGGTAGAGATGAAGTCAGCTATACTCTATTCCATCGATACCAAAGCATGTTTTCTCAGGTCAATACTGCTCTTTTAATTTGATCACATAACACACATTTGACCCTGATTCAGGCCCTCCTTGGGAAGGGGGTTGGGAGGCAAAATGCCCTCTTGAAGAACATGAACTTAAGGCAGAAAGATGATGATAATAATTGTTAAATCAGTCAATTTTAAATCCAATTTGCACGCCAACCAGGACATAGTTCTCATTGACTGCCTTGGACATGTTGGATCTTGAATGAGTCTAGGACACTGCATTTAAGAGATATACAAATATTTAAATCAAAACAGTCAAATTGTGGTTTTGCCTATTAAAAAAAATCCATGTTTTTATACTACAATTAATTTTTAGTTTCAAAACATCAAAAACTGTTGACACTTCATTTTACTTTAAAGTGTTGTGAAACATTTTGAAAGGTATATAATATAATTGCATACATGACCAAGAACAGAGTATAGAAATTTTATATAGATGTGAGATGATATCATATGTATCTCTTGGTGGAATATCTTGAATTTGTTATTTGATTCTGTGAGTTGGTAGGGGGCATTGCATATTGGTATGTGTATACATGAGTGCCTCTGCAACTGACCTCAATTTAACGTTACTTACCTTATGTACCCTGGCAATCATGCGTACCGGTACTTGAATGACGTCAACCTGATGTCATACCACCAAGAACTGCATACATACATGACATGTTTGAAAATGGTAACCTATAAATGACTGTTCTATATTTTTTTGAGCACTTGAAAGTACAATATTTAGGGTATACTATAATGTTGGTGACCCGATAAACATGATTTTCAGCCAATTTATTCCATTAATGATATTTTGGTATCATATGGTAGATCCTAATTTTCTCATTATCATCTGAACATACTGATATTTCATGCTCCAAATCATCTGAAGTTATGCTGAACTGTGGCCGACTAAAAGTTATTGAATCTTGCTTTAAAGTTGCAAATACTTGTATAACATAATTTGTAACTTTAATGGAATTCACTAAAAATAAAAAGTTTAGAGCCTATTTATTTTTCACTTTTTTGTTCGATCTTGACATGGATATGGTTCATTGTATTACTGGAACGTCATTGCACTCAACAATTTTGGCGCCCAGGAAATTTTGAATATCGCGTGTTAAGAGATGGATGGTTTTATTCGTTTTTATGGCCACTATAAGTTTGCTTACATATGTGACACGATCTGGCCCATGGGGGCCGAAGGCGGAAAATTTGAAACTGAGATAAAGGGAAAAATATGGAGTAAAAAAATACATAAGAAAATAGACATCAAAAAACTTCATATTTTTTTAACCAAGTATGCTAGACCTTTGGTGTTTTCAGTAAATCATAGCCTATTGTATGTATGATGTAATAATTACAGTAACTCAATTTTCAAAAATGCCTTCTTTGGCCCCCATGGACCAGATCGTGTCACATATAAGGCATAATGTTGTGATTGCCGGAGACTTCCGAGATACTAAATGCAAGCCTTCCTCATATCCTTTCCTACTGCTTTCCCATTTTCTTCTTGCTATAGGCCCCACAAAATGGTGCTTTCCTTATTACAGGCCTGATTACCTACTCTTTCTCCCCTGATCATCCTGCCAGTTATTTATAACTAATCTACACACAGACAGAGACTCCAGGGGCAAGTCATATATTTCACATTGATTAGTTATGGTGAAGTGTTGTGTACCCATAGGCAAATAGTGGAGTATGTGAAGAAATTAAAGTCAATTAGCAGCTCTAATGAGTTGAAAGCTACTTGTGATAATAAATAGTATGGTAATTGTGATTCATTTGAGTTAATTGAGCAGCCTTCGCCTTTCCAATATGAGTGGTATTGTTTCCGGAAAAAATTGTATTTCTTAAAAACATTTAAATGTGTGCTTGCTTTATCTTTCAGTTTTTGTTTTGATGATGATTTATTTCATTATAAGCAACTTCAGTGGTCATCGTGCCAGCCATAATTCTGGCGATTCACAATATGATGCACTGCCAGCGGTTGTTCTTGCTAGTCCAATTTTTGACCTTCAGGGTCAACATCGCCATTCTTGCCACCATTGTATATTACAAAATTGTGACACAATCAAGGGGAATGAGTCGGATGTCCCTAATATTGATTTTGAGATATTGGCAAAGAAAGTGTTTTATATTGTTTTCAGCGATTGATAAATTGATGTAACTTCACAAAAGAAATTTGTATCAACATGGGGTTTTCAGTTTCTGAAAGCTCTAAATGTCCTCTTTAGAAACATGTGTAAAACTCATTTTCGACCAGGGCCGACATGTGACTCATTCCCCTTGATCATGTCACAATTGTGGGTTTAAAAAAAAGTTAGGTACAGTAAATTGTTATTTTATTTAAAATGCTATTTTTTTATTTTAAAATATCATGAAATAAGTGGAAATGCATCTGGATTCAGAGTATTGACCTTACATGTGTTCCCATTCAATTTCACCCTATTTTAAATTGACTACACTTGAATATAGGTTCTGCAACCTATTTAAATCTGAGTAATAATATTGTTGCCAGACATTGTGGAACTTATTTTTATACAAATAACCAAAATTTAATAGATACTAGAAATGAAATTCTATTATCTTTATCTCTTCAACAAAATGCATTAAATTTGAGCTATCTTCAGTAGATAGCAAAAACAAATGCATTTAATAAATAATACGAAGACTAGTTGCAAACATGTTTTGAGCAGAAAATGTATTGATGAAATAAAGAAAATACAATCCTACACAGTCTTTCATGGTATTTCTGTTCCTAAATTGACTATGAATGCCCAATATATATTGCAATTTACAGACCTGGGCCAAATCAAATAATAGTTATTCAAACAATTGGGGTTTGTCATCGACTATGAAAAGGAAGAATTTTTTTTAGTTTTGAGTGGTTGTGCTGACTGCTTCAATTCAGCAGAAGTGGGAAAAAGTCAGTTTCTGAACAAAAGTTGTGATTTTGTTTCTCATATTTTTTGCTGTCTACTCAAGATAGCTTGAAAGGAGTGAGTGGGTAAAAAAGTGACACTCTCTAAGCACAACTTTTGACCCCATCTTGCAATGAAACACATCATGAGTGCTTCTGTCACAGTTTGACACACACTTGCATTCTACAGCATTACGTACCAGCCAATGACAAGCCTTGATTATATCCAGGCCCGTATGCAGGGGGGTGCGACACAAAAAAAATCAGGTTTTTTACGCATCTAAGACATACCTTTAGCAAGACCCTGGAATAAAAACATTTATCTCATACTGCCCTGATGTCACAAATGGAGATCTTAAAAACATGTTGCAATGGGAAGAGCTGGCTTGAATTTTAAAACTAATACATCGCACATGCAATTCCCATCACATACATACACATAATCATGCCAGAGGATGATTTAAGGAAGCCCCATCATGCACTGTAAAAGTGCTATCACTAGAGTTTCAACTGCCACTTTACTTTCAAATCCCATTGAATTCTGTGCAAAAGTTGTTGTTTTAGAATTGTGTGTGTGTCATTATTACTTGGTCGATTTCAGATCTAAAGTGATGTATGCATAAAGGATAATTCACACCTTCTGTATATAACATAAAATGTGAAATCGACCAGCTTTTTAAAGGTGTTTTTATTGTAAATATATCTGTCCAAATTCAAATTTAACCATGCACGTCTATGCAGTGGGCGTGGGCAGTGGTGTCATGTTCACTCACACAGCTGTGCTAACCGCAAGACTTGCTGGGTAGTGCTTAAAACATCCTCTGTAGTGTAATCATGCATAACTCACAAACTCAAAATCAGAATCAACTGAAATTTTGGGAATAAGCTTTTTTCTTGGATATCTACTGAAAAATGTCATGAAAAGAGGATGCTAGGATCACAAAATCCTCCTTTAAATGTTATTAAAACATCTGAGAAAGGTTTTTAAACACAAGTCTCCACATACATAAATGACAGCCAGTGAAAAAATTTCACTGACCATCCAGGACCGATGCTCTGCCAACTGAGCTAATGAGTCGGATGGAGAAGAGCAGTGATGTTATTATCTATTATAGGCCTTCAGTTCAATACCCGCCCTCTATCATCTCATCAAAAAAAAAACATGTTTTCTAAATTCGAAACACATTTATAACACATTTTAAAAACAATTAACATGTGTGTGTTTGTTGGATAGTTCACAGCAGCCTTGTTTTAGAATGCAACACATATTTACCTAGAACTGACACACAGTTAGTTAAATAATAGGTTATAACCTGTTGTATCCTCAAAGGAGTAAGACGGATGTGAAAAGATGTCAAACCCAGGAATTCCACGAAGAATGATTACCATTATTTTCTTAGACATAAAACAAGTCGGACAGATGATATCAAGTCAAATTCTGAAGCTATTATAATCCCCTTTGAGAATTCCACAATGCAAGAACGGCTTAAAACCCCTAAATACTAGGACGCTTTAGACATGTAACTTGCTTGCGAGTAACAAAGTAAACTGCAGGGTTTTTCCCCTTGCTGATTTTCTAGTTTCATTTTCTCAGAATGTTCCCAGGCCACTACTTGGTTTGTGTGCCGTAGTTCGTTTTAGTGAATAAGAACTAAACCAATTACTGTGAGGTTATTTCAGCTTGTTTTCAAAGCAACAGTAAGCTTTTTGACAAATCTACTCCTTATCTATAGCTGGAAAATGTAATGATTCGTCTTTCTGGTATTTTTTTCCCTGATAATATAGCAAAAATATGATAATAGTAGATTAAAATTGAGCATCATATTACCATTACTGTTATCTATAACAATGCACACAGGGTTAGCTAGCAAGTTTGCAGGCTCTTTTCAAGGTTGAATGTCTTGCATACAAAGAGAGAAATCATCTTGATCTGTACTCACTATGGACCACAATAGCCTCATCTCAATGGCATAGTTCAATAACCTCAATTAAACAACGCTAATGCAAATTTTGAACTCAAGTTGTAGAGAATGAGTTTTTGTACCCAAATTTTCAAAGGTCATTCAATGAATGTACAAATGTATTGGAGTTGAAGAACTGTGCCCTGATAGATGAGCATGTTGCGGATCCTAATGATTGAGATAACAATAATGTGCAAGTTTTTGCGCACACAGTCCCCAAACTAACCCACCTCCCCATAGGCAATGCGCTTACTTGGCACGTGCCTGTGCATAATGGATTATACTTCCGGAAATATCCTTTTTTGAAATAAAAAAATCATGAAATACTTTGTACCTCATTACACGCTTCAACGTCAAGTGTTTGAAAATAGGTAGTACAAATTGACTAATGTATTTGAAGTAGTTGGAATTTATTAGTACTTTTACTGCTTTTGGTGCACTAAAGAGATGCACCAATATCATGACAATCTCTAAGACATGGTTCCTTAACCCCAATATGCTTCTACACACAAAGAATGAACTTTCGGTGTATTTGATACAAAAACTCATGGTCCATAACTTAAGGTCAAAATTTGTGCATTGCTTGTTTAATGGAGTTCATTGCACTATGCCATTGGGATGAGGTCATCATGGATGGCCCATAGTGGTGGCAAAACGAGGATGAATAGAGTAGTGATTAAACTCATGAATTATTACTGAACATTATAGGCCTATAGCTTTATAAGATGAAGGTTGTGGATCATAAAGAGGCATATGTAGGGCAATCTATATGGCACACTGAATCCACATCAATGTGGTTCAAATCAATGTGGATTTGCATAGCGCACATTTGTACTGTCCACACAAGACCAATTTCATGAGTAACAGTCTGCGTATTGCAATCTGCAGAGCGTAAATACATGTCAAGCAATGCGACATGGAAGCACACATCCAAAGTGTTGCATCACAAGACCCATTGAAAGTCATGCTGAGAGTTCATGGCTTGTATACAACGCAGTATCAGAGTACCCCTGTTTAGGTGCAATGCAGGCAACAATTTCATATGGAGGCCGTCAGCGCGAGGTCATATGCCGCCATCTTGTGGGTTACTACACGCTTCAATGGTCGTTCGATCTCCATGCGTGAACTAAACAGCAAAATCACTGCGTAGTGTCCGACGCATGAACACACAGATCATTTGTACCCACAAGATGGCGAAAGGCTGACGGCCGCCCTCTATTGATGCACATTAATGCAGATATCCTCTCCTATGTGAAGTGCCCCATTATCTGGCAGAATTATTGTATAGGGAATACCTTGTTAAAATCTGTGGGTGGGTTTGATATTTTTTGATTAAGTCTTCTATTAAAGTTGATTAAATATGAATGGGTAGCATTTGAACAGGTTGTTTAAGGATTGGATAATCATACTTTCGATATTAGGCTATTCCATTTGAAATTCATATACCCCCATGAAAGACATGACCTTAATCTCCCAAACAGGGGGAATAGATCTCAAATGGAATCACCTATTCAGGTAACCCATTTGAAATTCGCACTCCCTGTGTAGGAGATTTAAGTCAGTGGCTATGTAGATTTCAACTGGACTAGCTCATTGCATGATGACAGATAATTAATGTGAAAATAACACTTTTTTAACCACTGAACATTTATTGCAATTTTGGAAGTTATCAAAAAAACGATGATCTGTAAGATGTGTGTTCAATTTTCAAATGGACCAAACAGTATCTGTTATTCATCATCATCAGTCGGCTGCGGAGCAGGCGACTACAAGCTTTCTCCAACTAATGCGATCTTGGGCAAGCGAAACAATTTTGTTTGGCTGCAGCATCCTTCAGTATCTCCCAGGAGGTGCTGGACATACTGTAAGTACAGTGTCTTGCGCTGCCGTCCCGGTTTCCTCTTCCCATGTGGTGGAATATAAAGCGCATATTCTTTCACAGGCTCGCCATCTTCAAGACGCAGTATATGGCGAGAAATTTGAGTTGATGAATCTTGACTCTGGCAACCAGTGGAGTGGTGTTGGTCAGGTTGTAGATGGTTTCGTTTGGAATCCGATCCACACGCTTGATGTTTAACATGACTCTGTAGCAAGATGTTGCAAATGCATTGATCTTGTTTTCCATGTCCTTGGTAATTACCCATGACTCGCACCCGTACAGAAAGACAGTAACACACGTTGTCTGAAACAGCTTGATTTTTGTTTCGATTGGCAGGGACGGGCTTCTCCAAAGGCGTTCCAGTTTCCAGAAAGCTGCCCAGGCTAGTGCTTTTCTTCTTTTAGGTCTCCAACACTAGAGCCCATCTTGGAACCCAAATACCTGAAGTCTGTGACATGGTTGATGGTACTACCATAGACTTCAAGTGCTGGTTGGGCGTTACAGTTTGCAGTCATATATATCTGTTATTATATAGTTATATCTATACAGTTTGTATTATTCTAGCTAGTGGCAATCATTGTAAGCCACGTTGACCTTTACACAGCTTTTCCGTAATCGTGTTTATGATTTTATAGGACTTTGTGTGTATAGGAATGACATTTTCTATTCTTGATTCTGATTTTGAAGATACGTATCATCAGTCGCAAGCGAAAATATTCCATGCTATCTACTGAACATGTCATACTTGGTGTAAATAAGCCCAGTATGTCTTCTCAGCTATTCCATAATTGTTTCTTGTATGCTTTCATGATTTTATAGACTTTTGTGTGTATAGAAATGATATTTTCTATTTCTGATTCTGATTTATGTTCTAAATTTTGAAGATAAGCATCACCAGTCGAAAGCGAAAATATTCCATGCTATCTACTGAAGATGTCATACTTTGCTTAAATAAGCCCAGTGTGTCTTCTCTTTACGTCAAGATACATGTAGTTTTGATTCCCTTCACTTCAAGACAAATGCAGCATTGATTCACATCACATATCTTGCCCCATACTGCAAAAAGTTTATTCATATTCCGACCATTTCCTCGTGAGTACAAGAACATCTTATGTGCATTTTAGTAAGTTATTATTCTATTACTATGCAGGAGATGCATTTTTTGACAATGAAATAAATATAAGAAGAAATTTAAATTTACTATCAAATCAAATGGGAGATTTTATTTTTCAATATTCAGCAGAAATTTTTGTGCTTTCAATACAAATGATCTGGTTCTAGTTGAGCTGACATTGCCATGTTTATCATATGTGCATTTTTATTATGCTACTTCTGCCCACTGAACCATTAAACTGTCACATACAATGCTTTTGCACCCACACAATAATTTATATTTAATGTGCTATCTTCAGTAGAAAGCAGAGATAGACACACAAATGAAGCAACATACAAGCATGTATACTAGACTGAACAAACTGATGACAAGTGACTTTCTGGTTCTCCTCTACCATGTCTACTGCTTGTGTATGCATCTTAATGTGTGTGTGTGCTGTCATCAGAAGATAGCTCTAGTAATCATTCATGCTCTGAAGTCTACTCTTAGAATTACTGGTTAAGACCCCTAAAGCGCTTAATATGGTATAAACTGGTTATAATGATTTAAGCCTATTATTTTCTCAACTCCAATCACTCCTAGATCACCTTCACAAAAGGTCATATGACAGATGCTATCTGCTCATAGATTGACAATTCTTTGGAAAATACTTGTATTTTTCATAAAGTTCGATAGATGTCAAGGATCTTTTATTCAAAATAAGATTTGAATTAGAATAAACCCAGTCAAAATGTATATGTTTCCATGGTTACTCAAGTGAAGTGGGCAAGCAGAGATGACTTGTATCAATAATTTAATACTTGTCCTGCAGATATGAATTTATTTAACACCTGGTTGGCAGATTGGTTAAATTGTCCTTACCCTTCATCCACATTTCAACAACTCTTCCTATACCTTTGTACAGGAGCCAAGCGTTGTTAATCCGTGATGAATCCACAGTCCAGTAGCGTATACGCGAATGCAAGGTTACGCGTACGTGTTACGCATAAGCGCATAAAATTAGTCATGCCTGGAACGTATGCATAAACACAAACTCTCTTCAGCTTTATGTTGGCGGTAGCAGCTAAATATTACCGCTTTATTCATTAGTTTTCTTGCTGATATCAACAGAGAAATACTGTGATCTTCTTGTAAGGTTGAGTAGCAATGACAAACGGACATTCCGAATGAAAGAATCATGTGAATTAGACATCTTTAGATTGTTTCGTTGTTGAAAGGGATTCAACCATGTTTCACCGTTGTTCATCACCGATTAACAACGCGCGTCTGCGTGGTTTACTTCGCTCGGGCAGCCTCGTGAAGTAAACAACTCAGACGACGCGGACGCATCGTTGTTAATCGGTGATGAACAACGGTGAAACATAGTTGAATCCCTAAGTGCCTCATCTTAACCCCATAAGAACTACCTGCCTATTGGTCAAAAAGAAGTTTTCATTATCAATTGAACCAATCAGCAACATTGTTAGAATAATTTCACCACATAAAAAAATTGGGGTGAGTTATTTGCAGAGCTCCATTCTGATTGGTGATTAAAGTGAAGATATCATGTAATTGATCAATCAGAGGCAATGTTAGATCGGCAGGTAGTGCCAGTTGTGTCTTAGATTCCACCAGAACATATCAAAACAGTGTTATAAAAAACCCATAATTGTGTTGAAATTTATCCACTATTTTACAAAAATGTAAAAAACAAGTGGATTATGAAATAAGAGGCCACATTTTCTCAGAAACCCTAATAATTTCTTTCCTCCATCTATGCCATACATTTATATACAATATAAATGCCGTCATTATAAATTGATTTGCATTGATTTTACTCCCTGTGATTTTAAGTAAAATGAATAATACCCACTGATGGATATGATTTATTTTATCATATTGCAAAATATTGTGATGTATTCAAGCAGAATGAATCATTTACCATTTAAGGATGATATTGAGATTATGATCGAAATTATGTGTTCAGTTTTTCTTTGTATTTATATTTCAAGCATATGCCCTGGCAGGCCAGGGTGGAAGAGGAACATGGGTTATTTTTTTCCAAAGGATGTGGTGCGCTAATGGGTCTTTGCCTATTTCTATTTGGGAGAGTGTGGCCTAATGTTACACTGATTAACCGAAATTTAATTTAAAATTCACATGAGGAAAGGCGGGAAGTGTGAATATGTTGATAATTTATTTTTCTGGGTGCCCCTCTTCTGGCATAATGCTGTACAATTCAGACCTTTGTGTGGTGTTAGTGGAAATCGGAGTGAAGAAGGTGTGAGTACCGCAGGCTATTTATCACGGATCCCAAATGAATATTAGTCACTAGTTTTAATCCAGGGTTGTTGGCAAGCTTTCCAAACAAACTAACAAACAAACATACAAACAAGTGCACTTTTACCTGAAAAAAGCTACCAATGTTAAAGAATTTGCAGTAGAAGCCCATCTACCGGCTATCTACAAGCATAATCGTCTAAATAAGTGCTTTTTTGTTGTTGTTGTTGTTGTTGTTGTTGTTGTTGTTGTTGTTGTTGTTGGTGGTGGTGGTGGTGGTGGTGGTGGTGGTGAAAGAAACAAAAAGCAGACAATCTGTATATCAATAATGTAATTGCTCAAACTACAAATAATGTTTTTTGATGAGGGTGTCTGCCGTTTGTGTTTTTCGGGCAAAAAAAAACTCCAACTCATTTAGAAGCATATATACTTGTAGATAGAATTCTATGGTAATTATACATATCGAAAGGAAACAGTGTGGTCAACAGAAATACAGACTCAGTGTAGGGCTTTTGTGATAAGGCTAATGAAAGTCGATTCGTAGTTTCCCGTTACCCTACTCCGCTCAAAACCAATTGCTGGCCAAATATTTCATTATTTTGAATAAAATGTTGATTTCTACCAATAAATAATTGTGGTTTTAAATATATCATAAATATCTTTCTGTTGATTTTCAGGGATTTTCTTTGCAGTAGGAGCATGGTATATGGTTAATAATGAATTAATAATGAATACCTACTCACTTCTCTGTCCTGCACTTTTTGATCTGCTCTGATCTCATTCCATAAAAATATTGTGAAACTTTTGATAATAGTTGTACGATCACCTTCATGTGGTTGTAAACTACATCTGTAAACTACAAACTGTGATTTATCACATGTAAAAAGTCATGTATACATGGGTAGTTATTGGTTTACACCTGTAACAGATGCAATAATGAAATGGCATAAAATAATGAATAATGAAAAATGAAATGGTCAC
This sequence comes from Amphiura filiformis, assembly GCF_039555335.1. Classification (NCBI taxonomy): domain Eukaryota; kingdom Metazoa; phylum Echinodermata; class Ophiuroidea; order Amphilepidida; family Amphiuridae; genus Amphiura; species Amphiura filiformis. The sequence continues at coordinate 58,436,354 of NC_092646.1, read as the reverse complement.
CTACACAGTCATGAAAAATTGTGTAACAGGAAACAAGGAATTGACTTTCATTGGCCTAACAAGGACCATAATCAGTTAAAAACCAACCTAAATAGCAATTTAGCCAGCACATCCTTAGATATACCGTATGTAATGCAGAATTTAGATGGTACGTATACATATAAAAATTTAACATTTTGTGCTATTCCATTTGAGTTTCATACACTCCAATTGGAAGACATGACCTTTATCTCCCACACAGGGATAGACTAAGGGCATGTCTTCCATAGGGGGTGTATGGAATTCAACTGGAATTGCCCATCGCAAGCTGAGGTAAAACTTAACAAAATAGCTGTAGGTTTTATCAGGGTTCCATATCCGTTTATATACAGAAAATCTGTCTGCATAGTGTTTATTTGAGTCGTATTAACCATGGACTTCAATATGACAATTTTATGCCTGCATTGTGCAAAATGCTGAAATGAATTAAAAATAAAATCTGTGCACAAGTTTATTCTTAAATTTGTGACCCAATCTGATCCACTCAGGCTAAAGTTGGAAATTTTGAAAATTGAGTTACTACCAACAATTACTGATGCTGAATCCCCAGGTCTCTTAAATACTTGGTTGCAAAGTTATGAACCTTTTATATGTCCATTTTTTATTGTTGTTGGGTTTTTTTCTCCTCATTTTTTTGCTTAATAATAATAATGAATGGTTCTTTTAAGGCGCAAAATCTTATACGGAACCCAGAGCGTGCAAAAACATGAAAAAGACAAACAAAGAAGCAATTAATTCTGTGAATCTGGAAAAGCTTGACGGAAGAGATGGGTTTTAAACTGACGATTAAATTGAGAAAGTGTCAGTTTCATTATTGCCAACTTTAGACCAGATCTGCATGGTTACATTTACTAATTAAAAATTTTATGTTGAACTGCTTAAGCTCATTTTGATTATTTGACTTTAAATTTTTAAAAAGATTACGGATTTTTGGGTCCTTGACAGATCTCTGAAAGTTATAATAATAATAATATTCATTTGAATTACTTGCAAAATACAAAAGTAACACAATAACAATACTTTTAGTTACACACTTTACATTTCTTACACATGACAAAACACGTAACGAGGGCACAATGGTGCAGTGGTACAGGCTCTGCCTTGCAATCAGTGGATTGCGGCCGGTTCGAGCCTCGGCAGTGCCATTGTGTTGTGCTCTTGGGCAAGGCACTTTACCTTACTTGCCTCTCTCCACCCAGGGGTGAAATGGGGAGCTGTTATGAATATTGTCCATTGAGCATGAGCATGCCTTGGGCATTGTATGGCAGCTGACATATTCTAACGACAGCGGAATGTGAAAGGCGCTGTATAAATACCAACATTTATTTATTTATTTATTTATTTATTTATTCAGTATGTGTCAAGGGCTTTTAAAGCAAAGTTCAAAGGACTTTAAAGTAAAGTCCAAACACAGGAGTGCCCACTCATCCTGCATATAAATGCATAGTTAAGTACATCTTGAAACAATTATACATAAAATTCAGGCATTTGAAAATACATAAGCCAAAGCAATACCACATTAATCATTTAAGCATTCAAGTAAAAAGATGGACAAAGAGATTGTTAGAATGGCAACAAAGAATGGGAAAAAGAAGAAGAGGTAGACAGAAGAGGAGATGGAGAGATGATATAACATCATATATTGGCACAACATGGGCAAGAGTAGCAGTAGATAGAAACGTCCGTGTCGGTACTTCAGAGTAGACTGACTGTAGAGCAGTAGCTTAAGGGGGATTTATTTATGGAGCTTTTACATTAATCCAACTGATATATCGTTCATATTTCATTTTCACCACCAGTCAAAATATTACATAAGGAAATACAGCCTGCATGAAAACCCCAATCCCATCAATGCAAACTACCAATCACTATTAATTCCAATTAAGAAGATGATCTGGTCCAGACTCTTAAAATGTTTATACAGAATCCAAAGCCTCCAATCACTATGCACCACAATGGCCTCATCCCAAAGGCAAAGTCTATAATCTCAATTAAATAATCATAGTGCAAAATTTGACCTCAGTTGCAGAGTATGAGTTTTTGTACCCAAATTTATAAAGGTCATTCAATGAATGTGCAAATGTATTGCGGTTAAAGACCTGTGCCTTGATAGATGAGCCTGTTGTGGATCCTACTGAATGGTACTGTGACCTGCCGTCTTGGTGACCTAGATATTTATGAAATCTGTGCATGACTATTTATTTTGTAGAGTTTCTTTCAATCAGTAGAAATCAATTTGACAAGTCAACTAGATGTGTATGATACCCTATCTGCACTCAAGTAAATTATAGCCATTCATCCACTGCTCACTCATGCCAGAAGTGGGTATGTGCAATAGCTGCCATGTGTAGCTGCCATGTGTAGATGAGTACAATATACTGTGTGTAAATTGCCAAATGTTCACAGGGCAGCTATTGCACTTACTCATGTCTGGCACTGAGCAGTCGATATGAAGAGCTCAGATGCAAAGTGTGATACAGCTAAAGGCTGCCAGGTATATTTGTGTTGTTATATAATGCTTTATGCCAGTCATAGGCTTCAACAGTTTTAAGATATTTTCTCAAAATATCAAGCGCTATCTTAAGAACCACAGTACCAGTACTAGGGCTTGTTTCAGAGGATGTTTAAAGACATTCCCACAACCCAATGGGGTTTCTGACCTTGTATGTCTGGCTTTTGTACACATGTGGTACAGTTGATCATACCTTGATTGGGACACATGTGGTACAGTTGATCATACCTTGATTGGGATTCTGTGCAAATATCTGGTGTTTTCATCCTATTATTTAACATTCAAAACATCGAGACTTAGGAATAAAATTAATGCAGTGGGACAATATGAATGTTTCCTGTAAGAAAATCAAATATTAGTCCTAAGTCTCAACTATTAGCTCGTTGGCTGCAGTTTTAAAATTACCATTTTGTGTGTGTGGCAATGGGGACTTTGCCTTTAAAATTAGGTTATATTGATCAAATTTCCCAATCATAGTGCTTTGTAGGAATGCCTTTAAGCCTCCTCTGGGCTTGTTTGTATTCATTTTAATGCATTTTTCATGCTGATTCCAAATATGGGAATGAAAATGTATAATTTTGACATTTTTGAATTTTTAAGAAAATTTGGAACTTGTCGTCTGCAGCTGATGATACCTATGTGGAGAGAGTTAATGTAGGATTTCATATATAAGTCTACTATTGTAGTTCTAGCTGCGATTATATTAAAGTGGTACTACATGTAGTGGTGACTACAACCCAGTGATAACTAACTATCTATTGCATGGTGTGGATTTGTTGTAGAAAGTGGGGAAATCAAGTACTCTCTAAATTCGAAAGAGTGAAAAAGTCAATCCTCCTCGGAGTGACTCTTCTGGTCAATCGAAAAGATTGACATTTCAATCTACCAAGAATGAAAATCACATATTTTTCTCCATACGAGTAAAATTTTCACTCTGCAAAGAGTGAAATTTCAATCTTTTTAGAGTGAAATTTTCAATCTTTTCACAGAGTGTTCCCTCAGCACAATCTCTCTCGATTGAAGTTTATTTATGTTTATTAAATTTAAACACACTTCAATCGAGAGAGATTGTGCTGAGGGAACACTCTGTGAAAAGATTGAAATTTCACTCGTATGGAGGAAAATATGTGATTTTCACTCTTGGTAGATTGAAATGTCAATCTTTTCGATTGACCAAGAGTCACCAAGGAGGATTGACTTTTTCACTCTTTGGAATTTAGAGAGTAGAGAAAAGTAAAAGCATGGGAGCTTGAAGCCCAAAAATGGAAGCTCCTGGCATTTACATAATCTGAAATATTGCCCACATTTATGGAGTCGTACATCATGTCACATTTCCAGACTTCTACTAAAGGCCCACTTAACCCCATGAAAACTACCTGCCGATTGGCCAAAATAAATTTTGTGCAATTTTGAATTAATCAAGGAGGGTATTAATAAGATCATCTGCAAATGCAAGTTTGACCATAAATAGTTTAAAGCATAGTCATAATTGGCAATTGAAATGAGCATTTCAAGTTTGAACCAATCAGACATGCTGTTAGATGACCAGTAGTGTCCAGGGGGTTAACATCCCTGATGTATTACTTGTACTTTAGCACCAGGTTCCAAGTTCAAGTTAAGTTTATTTTACTATTGAAAAGATAATAAATAACACAATAATAATAGGTAATTAAGAGTCCTCAGGCACAGGGGTGCTACTTACAGAAGGGAAGCTAATTACATGTTATGCATTGGTTTTGTAGCCAAGTGCTTGACTTGAATTTGTACTTTAGTTCTTCATATCAGATGCATAGTCATACACCAGGGATGTACTGGACTTTTTGTTTAAATTGCAAGCAGCAATAAAGGAAAACGAGGCGTGCAAATGAGTACAAAATCTGTGCGTAGTCACTGTAATCAGGGATCATTTATAAAACTTTGTAAATATTTAGCTTTAATTACAAGTTGTGTATGCAATATCATGAATCGTGTATTCATTGCTTGGTCATACCAAGCTCCCTGCAGTCTATTACTAACATCGGGAAAACGATAAAAACTCTCAAGTGATATATGAGCAAGGATATTAGATTGATGTTGGAGGGACAATTACAAGAAGAAGCAGTGTATATGCAGGAATATCGGTTTGCAAATAAATTACAAATCTGTCAGTAAAAAGATTTGAGTGCTATTTTGAGGATGGTGATGCTCTTTGGAAATTGTGGCTTTTCAGTAATTGATTTGAGCTGAAACTTTAGACCAAGATTTGTCATGGTTATTTTATAGGATGCTATAACTCCCTATGGTGGTTTTTTTTTCGGTGTTGCATCTGTGACATGACTGAGAATGAAGTTAATGAAGATTGAGGCACATAGGGGAAAGATTAAGATTATGGGACAGTGAATTCAAAACCATACCACGATGTGCTCCATAACTGACATTCAGGATATTTTCATGGGGAGTGTATCCAGGTTGGAAGTTGGAACATTTTGTCCCCAAAATGAAGCCCCAGTTGAATATGGTGCACTATTATTGGTGTGGGCTTAATCAAGTGTGTGCCAACTTTGGAAATAGTTGAATTTCAGTAATTAATTTGAGGGGAAACTTTGGACCATGTTTTGTCATGGTTATTTCATAGGATGCTATTACTCCAGTGGTTGTTGGTGTTGCGTTTGGAACGTGAATGAGAACCAGTTAATGAAGATTGAGGCACATGGGGGAATGATTACGGAACAGTGAATTCAAATCCATACCATGATGTGTCTCATAATATGCAGGAGTGGCACCAGGATATTTTCAAGTAGGGAGGGGGCAAATCCAGGTCTGTAAGCCAGAAATAATTTTGGTGCTGATTTTTAAGTGGACTTTAGCACATCTATCCCCAGAAGTTGGAAAAAAATATTTAAATGAAGGATTTGGTGCACTAAATAAAGCATTTGGTGCACTATTAGTGATATGTGTAGGCTTAAGGAACTCTGTTTAATCGGCCAATTCACACTGTTATGAGGCAGTCTTTTTTTTTTGGGGGGGTGGGTGGGTGGCACAGGATGCCCTCATCTCAAGTGTATATGTTTTCTATCATATCCCCTCTGCTCGCTCTCCCTGTTCATCTTTTCTCTTTCTCATCTAGTCACTCTCTTGTTTGTAATGTTTTATTTTGAACACAACAAATACACACACAGTTTTGCCTGAACTCTTTTAAATATGTCAAAATGAAAAGTTTGAGTCAAAATTAAATTGTATACAACACAGAGGAGTATTAGTTTTGAATAGAATAGACAAGTGGGTCAACTTCCATTTGAAATACTCACTCCAGTTGTGGAAGATGTAGGTAGACCATAATACAGGGGGAGTATGTGTTTCAAAATGATTAACTCTGATCAATTACATTTGAAAAACATACTCCCTCTGTGGAAGATATTTCCAAAACCTTCCACAGGGGGGGTGTGGGGTTTTAACTGGAATAGCCCATTGAGCTGATTTTACTTGATCAGGTTACACATACACATCAAATGGAGAATAATGTGTTCAATTTGGTAGGAATGTGATGGTGTCTCTTGTGTACTCACCAATCAACCATAGAGGTAATATCAATAGGAATTCTGTCAGTGTTGCTGGAAATGTCTCGGCTCCAAATAGAGGTTATCCGTGTTCTATAAGTTGCATATCCTATCAGCGACTGCTATACCTTGTTTAGGTTATTCACAAGAAGCACCTGCATGTGCAACCATGAATGGTTCAAAATAGCCCGCCAAAGTCATGCAAGTAACTCCGAGGTCGTGCATTGAATTGGTTGGAATGAGGAATACTACGGGAATCTGTGCCTTTTGTTAGAAGTCACACATGAGACCGCTATAGAATGAAGGAGAATGATGAACACTTTTGCTATACACCTAGGGACCAGGGCATACTCCTGAAAACCAGGACTTCTGATTAGGGTTAGGATAAATGTCCACATGGCAAGAGTGATTCATAGCTCTACTAACTGCTAACAGGCTCACTCGAAACTCCACAGGAGTGTAAAACAGGCATTTTCAAATAGATTCTGTGAAGTGCCACATTAAAAATAAAATAATTTAAAGTGCCACTAACTAAATAAAACGTAGCATCTCATGAGTGGGGTCCAGGGTCCCGCCCTTTTGCTTTGCCCCTGGCAGGGGGTTTGTCCTGGGTTTTGGCCATTTAAAGTGGTATAGGAAGGATATCCTGGCATGTTTTTGCTCATGTTTTCAACTATTTCAACAGACATAATATTACAGATAGGTCTAAATACACTTCAAAATTATCAAAAAATAAGTGGTGCCTGGTGTAAAACATCAACATGAACATGTTTTGTCCTCTTTGGACCAATAATTTCTCCCTTCCTGAGTGTCTGTTCCCCTTGAAACTAAAGCTGGTAAAGCACCTGGTCCCACTCCTTATAAACAGTCACTGAGGCTTTACAGGTTGATAATCGACTTGCCTTTTCCGAATACACAAGGCTGCATTTTGTTGTAAGCAAAAGAAACAAATCAAGATAGCAGTTGATTATATGGAGAATGAAAGCAGTCTACAGTAGGCAAGTCTAAAGTCAAAGGAGCCCAACTGGGCCACAAAACTACAGTCATGTCAACACTATGTTGCCATCTTCACATGAAGAATGTGATTTAGAACATAAGTAAATATAGTCAGCGGCAAGCAAATGCTAGCTGACTGGCATGGCTGTAGTGCTTATTGCTTTCTTACTTACTCTGGGCTATTACGTTTGATATCCATACACCCTTTATGGAAGACAGGACCTTAATCTCATCCACAGGGGGTGAAGATTTGAAATGGAGTTACCCATTCAGGTTACCCCATTTGAAATTCACACTCCCTGTGTGGAAGATTAAGGTCATGTCTTCCAGAGAGGGTGTATGGATTTCAAACAGAACATCCCAATGCAGATTGCGGCATGCCACTGAGGGAAGAAACTTGATCTGATGCAATGCTGTTAGAATGATTTAGGAAATAGGGACAATCAGTGTTGTTTCTGACTCAAGTGGAGCACTGAAAGTAGTTCTGCTTATTGTTTTACAAAATATGCACAGAGGTCATGTGGTATGAGAGAGTCGGTAGACCATTTGCAATGCCAGGTTATAAGAGAGTTTTATTTAGATGTTCTATTTCAATAAGATATTTGCTATTATTAGATGATGGTATTGATTGGAACCATTGAATATTTTGTATACCATCAGGGGTGGTGCCAGGATTTTCTCTTTTTGGGGAGGGGTGGCATTTGGAAGGGGAGCAAAGTGAATTTCAGGGAGAGAACAAAATCAACACATTTTGCTCAAATTTGCCACAAAAGGTGAACATTTTTGTTATTTTGGAATCACAAAATACTCCTATATTATCTGCAGGAGAAAATTATAAGCTTTCTTCAATATCCTACATGGCTATCTTACTATCTTTAATACATAGCTAACTTATGATATCTTCAATAGATCGCTAGTGCAATATATTCAGTAGATTATTGTATGTTACTATCTCCTGTAGATAGCTGTAAATACTAGTTTGAATTGAGTAGAGGGCCATTTTACTATTTTCTGTGTAGCTATTTTGCTATCATTGGAAGATAGCTATTTTACTATCTTCAGTAGATAGCTACTTTACTATCTTCAGAAGATAGCTAATTTACTATCTTCAGAAGATAGCTAATTTACTATCTTCAAAAGATAGCTATTATACTATCTTCAGTAGATGACTGCTTTACTATATTCAGTATATAGCTATTTTACTATCTTCAGAAGATAGCTTTTTTACTATCTTCAGAAGATAGCTATTATACTATCTTCAGTAGATTGCTACTTTACTTTCTTCAGTAGACAGTTGTTTTACTATCTTCAGTAGACAGCTGTTTTACTATCTTCAGTAGATAACTATTTTACTATCTTCAGAATATCGCTAATTTACTATCTTTAGAAGATAGCTATTTTACTATCTTCAGAAGATAGCATTTTACTATCTTCAGACGATAGCCATTGTAATATCTTTAGAAGATAGCTATTTTTCTATCTTCAGTAGATAGCTTTTTACTATTTTCAGTTGATAGCTGTTTTGCTATCTTCAGAAGATAGCTATTATACTATCTCCAGAAGATGACAAAAGGCGAAAAAGCCATTTCTGTGGGATTGGATTAGATACAGATACTGTGAACAGTGAAATGTGCATCTACATCCCTAACAGACTCAAACTGAAACAAAGTGTTCAAAACATTTTAGAACACCTTTCCATGGCAATTTAATAACGCTAAGCCGCAATGTTTTCCTAGTATGTACCCCTTTTGCATGGCCTTGATGTTGTCAACGCATGCAAGTGTCGGACAGTTTTTACCCGAGAGGAAAAACAGTAAAAACATGTGGGTGATTTAACATTCCTGTCACAGAGCGAAGTATATATAATGTATATCTAATTACACAATTTCACTATCATACATACAAAATGTCACTTTCATATGTCGTAGTTTAAAATCGGTAAGAGAAAGAGCTGTAAGAGTTACAGTAGCTTAGTTCTGTTTAGATTATTAATGGTTGAGCTAATTTGAAATTCCCCTGGGCAAGGAACTCACTGCTCATTTTCTCGGTTCAATGTCAGAAATTCGGCGGGAATTCGAGAATCTATTCTCGCAAAGATTCTTGGCAACAAAATTGCAAGAATCTAAATGGATTCTCGTAAATATTTAAGTTTTTCATACAAAGTTATATGGCAAGAATCTATGGATTCTTGCAAATTTCCACGGGGAGAATCCAACGCACTTGGTTGTGAATTTCTGATCCTGAGGTTATCAGTACAAGAACAGGAGAGCTGGTCCTGGTTGCGATGGTTCATTGTTGTTTGTATAGGGTGTATCTTAACTGCAAGTCCCTTATTGTGGCTAAATGATTAATGGTGTGTTGTGGGTCACAGTGATCAGCAAATTCTTGTAAAGTGTGCTGTGCTTGTGGGTTATGCCTGTGCGTAGCACACTGTAAATCTCTGGGTTTCTCTGGGTCTCTACCTACCTACCTACCAGTCAGCTTCATGCATTTCTGCACATGCTGCCTGGCTCAAGAGATGCTTCCAAATCCTACGGTCCAAAGCTGCAACCTCAGCCTCCTTTACAGTCCACCCTAGGTCCAGCCTTGAGATGTCTCTGTGGATGACGTCTCTCCATGATGTCTTAGGACGACCAGGTTTATGCGTTTCCCATGGGTTGGCTTCCAATGATAGAGCCTCTTGGGGTGCGGTCTCCATCCATTCGTTGCAGATGGCCAAACCACTGTAGGCGGCGCTTTCTGATAACTGATGTGAGTTGGGGCTGTTTGGTCTTGGATCGAATACAGCTATTTGATATATGTTGTGACCATATCACTCGAAGAATTTTGCGTTGGCAGCGCATGTCAAAGGCATCAAGTCTAGCCTCGTCCCTCTCTGTGAGAGTCCAGCACTCAGCGGCATAAAGGAGTGTGGAGATTACACAAGCATTGTAGAACTTCAGCTTGGTCTCCATGTTGATGTTACTGATCCTTCCACACCTTGTCCAGCTCTCTGAAGGCTCCTGTGGCTTTACCGATTCTGTTATTCAATTCTTTGACATTGGACCCGTCAGCACTGCAGTAGGCACCAAGGTACTTGAAATGGTCAACTACTTTGATGAGACCTTCATTGCCTAGGTGAACAGCTGGTTTTGTAACATTGGATCGGCTAATGGTCATGATCTCTGTCTTCTTATAGCTCATCTGAAGTCCTAGTTTACCGGCAGTAACACGGATGGCTTCTGTTGTCTCTGCCATCTTGACATCAGTCTCTTCAAGGAGAGCTATATCATCAGCATAATCCAGATCAGCTAACTTTTCTTCTGGATATCTTGAACTCCTCCTTGGCAATAGGATTAATCCTCTGTTGTTTTCATCAACAGCCCTCTTCATGATGAAGTCAATGGCTAAGCCAAAGAGTAATGGAGACCAGATGTCACCCTGTCTGACTCGGTGATGATCTTGAACCAGCTAGAAAGGGTCCCTTCTGCTTTCACTGCACATATTGTGTCCCGATATGAACTCCTTATGATGTTAATTATCTTGGGAGGTATTCCATAGATGCGGAGAATTTCCCACAGGGAGGGCCTGTGCACTGAGTCAAAAGCAGCCTTGAAGTCAATGAAATTAATGAGGCAGGGTAGCTGTTGGTCCAAACACTTCTCAATGATCTGGTTTAGGCTGAAAATTTGGTCTTGACAAGAACGGCCCTTTCTGAAGCCTGCTTGGTTGTCTCTCATTTTCAGGTCCACTTCATCTTTTACTCTCTGGAGTAGAATGGTTGAAAACACTTTTCCAGCGATGTCAATAAGGGTGATGCCTCGGTTGTTACTACAGTAGGAGAGGTCTCCCTTCTTTGGCAAGGGTAGTATTATGCCTTTTCCCCACTCTGCTGGTGTAACCTCGTTCTTCCATACATGCTGGCAAATCGGAGCAACCATTCTCTGATGACATCTCCGCCATCCTTTAGGATTTCGTGAGTGATATTGTCTACTCCTGGAGCTTTGTTTCGTTTAAAAGACCAAGGGCTTTATCAACCTCCTCCCTAACTGGTGGATCCATATTGATGTTTAGTTCTTCTGCTTGGGTGAAGACAGAGAAATCTATGGTTTCCTCAGGTTCATCAGCATTGAGAAGACCTTTGAAGTACTCGGACCATCTCTGAAGTCGTGCAGCTTCATCCTTGATGATGTTGCCATTGACATCTCTTATCTGAGATGCTCTCCTGGAGGTTTTTCCAATTAAGATGTTCTTCATTTGGTATACTTCTCTCATGTTGTTACTTCTGGCAGCAGACTCAAGATCATCAGCAAACTTACTGTACCATGCTTTCTTATCATTCCTTAGGCTTGCTCTTGTCTGCCTATTGAGCTCCCGGTAGTCACTGCCAAGTGATGGTTTGGCTCTCTTTCTCCTTGATATCAAATCCCTAGATTCAGAGGAAATCCACTCTTCTTGCTTCCCTTTCCTGTATCCGAGATGTTCTCTTGCTGCCGAGTTCACAGTATCAGTGAAGTTGGCCCACTCTTCGTTAATATCGGAGGTATCGTCCAATTCAGCAAGGATGTTGAATTTGCCGCCAATTGTAGCATTGAAGCTTGCAAGTATGTCTCTGTTTGACAGGTTTGAGGAGTTGAACTTCAACTGCTTCTTCTGTTGTTTCAGGACTGCCAGAGATAAGCGGACGGTTGTGATAGCAAGGTTGTGATCGCCTCCAACATCAGCCCCTCTGTATACTTTAACATCTTTCAAAGAATTTCTCCATTTTCTGTTAACCAAGGTGTGGTCAATCTGGTTCACTGTTTTACCATCTGGAGAGTTCCAAGTCAGCTTGTGGATGTTCTTGTGCGGAAAAAGTGAGGAGCCAACAATAAGATCATGTGCGAGGCAGAAAGTCAGAAGTCTGATGCCATTGTCGTTTAGGGCCCCTACAGCATGGCAGCCAAGTGCAGGTTTCCATGTATTCACATCATCTCCCAGTTGAGCATTCATGTCCCCGACTACAAGTTGTATGTCATGTTTAGGGATGTTTGATACCACATCATCCAGTTGGTTATAGAAAGCATCCTTATTTGCAGTATCACCAGGACGGGTTTCACTGTTGGTAGGAGCATAGCATACTACTATGGTGAGTTTCACATGCTTGCAGTTGAATCTTGCTATGAGCAGCCTGTCAGAAATGCATTCATATGACAGCAGAGATTTTGCAGCTGTGTGGGATAACAAAAGGCCGACGGTTTTCTCTCTTCTGCTGGTGTCTGGACCGGAGTGTATGATCTCCCAATTCTTGTGTCTACTCCTTCCTTGGCCTGGCCAGTGCAGTTCTGTCAGAGCGACTAAGTCCAACTTATATCTATCACATTCATCAATCAGCACATCGATCTTTCCTGGGGCATTGAGGCCCTGAACGTTCCAGTTTCCTATCTTGAGTTTGGTTTTTGTGATGTTTATTGAAGTTGTTTCTTTTGGGTTGTACCTAGTCTTCCTCCCTCTCATCGAGTTAGTGGCTTCCCTGGAGGGGCTTTCACCACTACCCTTCATATGGACTGGTTTAGTCTGAGGTGGCTTTTCGGTACGAGTTTTGGTAGTTTCTCTTTTGTCAGGTTTCGTAGTGAATAGGTTTCTGGGACCTCCCAAATGGCCAGAAGACCTACAGGAATTGCCTATTTGTTCCTCTTTCCACAATACTAAACATATTTATTTATTTATTTATTAAGTCATATTTTACCAGGGTAGCCCAGTCAGTGCATAGCACATGATATACATAGGGGTCCTGGAGAACATTATACACAATATAAAATAAAATAAGATTGTTAAAATTACACAATTATAATTATACAAAGCTCAATTTAAATACATAAAAACTACATAACAATTTAAAACACAACAATAATATTATTATATACAATTATTGTTATATGAGTATTGATAAAAACTAAAATGACAAAAGAATAATAAAATATTATCATAGCACACACGAAGGAGATACATAAAACATAAAATACATTAATAATAAAAGACATATAATCTAATAATATTATCATGTCCATAACAAGGGTCACTGCCACTTTGTGTTTAATCAGGTCAAGCTGCCCCACAGGTTTCATGCAAAAACATGAAAAATGAAAAATCAGCTTATTTTGGAGCAGGTTTCTTGGCAAGCCACTGATATAGTTTGATATCTGTCAATGAAACAGTTTTAGTAAGCTTGTCCCCATCTTGAAACAATATGTGACATGATCTGGCCCAGATAAAGACAAAAATATGGAGTAGAAAACAATAAACTACATAAGAAAATAGACCTCACAAAACGTCATAACTTTAGAACCATGTATGCTAGACCGACCTTTGGTGTATTATGATAGCCTAATGTTTGTGTAAGGTAATAATTATTGTAACTCAATTCTCAAAAATGCCTCCTTTGGCCCCCATGGAGCAGATCGTGTAACATATAGAATACATTTCTCCACTATTGAAGAAGTGTGCAAGTATCTGATGCTTTACACATATATGCAAAACTTATTGTTTTTAAACTGGAAAATTAAAAAAAAAAAATTCCGAGTTGGTGAAGAAACTGACTTCATTAGTTGTTCAGGCAGTATACATTAGTAATAGTTTTACAACCTTGATAAAAGTTTCTGAAACGTGACTTTAGAGGAGCAGTGGAGATATAAGTTACTAGTTATAGCTTCAATAATTGATCACAATTTATAATTACTTACAAGTCTTAATATCATACTCAAGTTCATTGGACTGAGGCACAGGGTATTGCTGTTGTTCATAACACCTTTGCTTGATGAGATATAATAGGACTAATTAACTTTGTGCTCCTTTGCTTGTTTTGTACTAACTCCTATAACTAAGAAACCAAATTGCTTGGTGTCTTGTGGATGTGATGCACACATCAAGCGAACACCGTAAGGTTAAGATGTTTTCGTTCTGTCTGTGCGTGGTGGTTATATGGATGTATTAATTATGAAAGGGGTAAGTTTGAGGCCAGGGTTTTGGTACTGCATTGTCTGCTCTGTTTGCTTAAAGCCATGCAAGATCTTCTAATATGAAATTGGGGTTTTTTTTCAAATTTATTTTTTTGCTATAATAATTACACATGTCCCAAGTTACACAAAGAACTATCAAGGTATGATACTTGGCTTTCTTGACTTGAAAAAGCAGTTTCCGACTTACTAATACCGGAGTTGAATACCTGATGAACACTAAACGTGCCATAAAAGTGACAATTGTGGGGAAAGTGTGATTCTGCAGTGACAGTAACTTGAGGGCTTTGTACAAGTGTGGGAAATGTGTGATTCTGCAGTGACAGTGACTTGACACCCTACTTTTATTTAGCTTGTCTACGAAACAATTTACCTCATCGAGCTTGTTGTTATGGAATTGTTTTCGATGTCAAATTGGCCTCTTTTTTATTATGTTTTTTATATTTGACTAGTTATATTTGCCTATGATATCTCAAGTAAAAAAAAGTGGATATATTGCTTTTTGCATCTCAACTTTTCATACGTAGGAGCAAAATATCTTTGACTGCAGCTTTTCAAAGCACTTCATAATCACCACGATAAAATATCAATATTTTGACAGTTTTATCCTATGTAAAAGCTGTTGACCATGTTTTTTTATTTGTAAATGACCATCTATTGTTCCAAAAGTAACCATTTTATACCATGACAAAACAATACACTATTGAAATATGGAAAAACAGCTGTGAAATACAAGTTAATAATACACAGATTTGCAATACTTGTCATACTAGCATGCCTTTAACCAATTTCACCATTTCAAAGAGCAAAAACAATTACATCCTGTTTCTCAAAACATAGCAAAAAACACAATTTATTGTCAGAAAGCCAAACTTACAACTAAATTGCCTTAATTTTAGCAGTACTTTATATACAAGGCACTGGCAATTCCACCCCAACACTATATGCACTTGCTTTTGATTTGATTTAATCTTTTGATATTATGCTGTTCCAGTTGAAATCCATACACCCCATATGGAAGAGATGGCCTAAATCTCCCACACAGGGAGTATGAATTCAAATGGGTTACCCAAATGGGTGGCTCCATTTGAAATCTACACCCCTGTGTGAGAGATTTAAGGTCACATCAACCATACAGGGAGTATGGATCTCAAATGGAACAGCCTAATATCAAATAGAACTGACCAATCCTTTAGCAAAGAATGACTTCTCATAATACTTCAAAGTTTAAATACAAGACCCATTTTGTGCCTATTGCCATTAATAACCTTTCAATAAACTGCAGTGTTCAATTTCAAAACAGGACATCCAGTCTCATCCATTCCATAGTGGGAGACACAAGACACTATAGACCACAATGGCCTCATCCCAATGACATAGTTCAATAACCTCAATCAAACAACCATGGTGCAAAATTTGACCTCAAGTTGCAGAGTATGAGTTTTTGTACCCACATTTTAAGAGGTCATTCAATAAAATAAAATAAATAAATGTTGTTATTTATACAGCGCCTTTCACATGTGAACATGTACCAAAGCGCTTTACATTTATTCCGCCGTCATTAGAATAAGTCAGCTGCCATACAATGCCCAAGGCATGCTCATACCTTTGGGCGGCGCTCAATGGACAGTATTCATAACAGCTCCCCATTTCACACCTGGGTGGAGAGGAGTAATCGAGATAAAGTGCCTTACTCAAGGGCACAACACGATGGCGTCGCCGGGGCTCGAACCCGCAACCTTCAGATTATGAGTCCTAGCCCGTTCCGCTCGGCCACCGTTCCGCTCGGCCACCGTGCTACAATGAATGTACAAATGTATTGGAGTTATAGAACTGTGCCTCTGATAGATGAGCATGTTGTGGATCCTAGTGAGATATGGCTATGGTGATGAAGTACACAGGAAAGGGCCATGAATGGCTCATATGAACTGATGGGAAGCAACAATTACCCTTCATCCAGGCCTATTTGTATAAATGCCATTGCAAGTTGACATTTGATATTTTTCATGCAACAGGTGGAATATAAGTAGCCAAACTTGGAGGGTTAGATTTCGGAGAGTTTGTAGTACTCCATATAGCCCCAATTGTGATGCAATGGGAAATCCACCATATTGCATTTTCATAATATGGATTAAAATTTTTGGAAGCTAAAGCTTGAAAATGAAATGATAAATGCATCTTTAAGCGTGAATGGATATATCTCTTCATATTAAGGCAAAAAAAATTTTTTGTCTCATGTCCCTGAGCAATTACAAATCCAATGCGGTATGCATTTTTTATTTTATCAATAAATCTGGTGTGGCAGGAGGGTTATCCATTTGAAAACTCATTGGTTTTGGTCCATTATGTTTTGCCAATGGCAATTTGTCTTCATTTTTTGAAAATAAAATGAAAATTGTGAAATAAATTATATTTTTGAACGTTTTTACCATCAGAAATCCAATGCGTGCGGGGGAAATGAGACAAACCTATATTTTTTGGCCTACGCACATACAGAATGGGTCATCTGCTTTCGAGTTGTAATCAAAAGAAGTGGTCAAGCTCTTTTATATGCCATTGTTTCGCAATGTGATAGCGGTTATGTTGCAGGAACCATAAAAGATGAACATTGATTCTGCGAGATTGCGACTCATTAGGGCCAATATCATGTTCTAATAAGTGGACGCTGTTTCACTTCAGCAAATTGCTCTCATCAACATCGATTACAGAGTTGTGGTGTGATTTCCTGAATTCATTGATGTCTTGAGCAGATGAATGAGCAGGAAATAAAACCATTATTATAAATCTTTTGTTTGATTTAAAATTAATTGGATGTGTTCAAGTAAATATTGATGTGTTCATTGAATAATAGATGATCGATAGTGGTCAAGGTAAACGTGATTGCCTGACACAGTTTAAGGGGGTACTACACCCCTGGCCAATTTTGTGCCTAGTTTTGCATTTTTCTCAAAAATTATAGCACATTGGTGCTATAATTTTGTTATATGTATATTATAGGGGCAAGGACTACAACTACTATACTGAAAATTCAGCAACTCAAAGCAAGTAATTATTGATTTATTGATCAAATATTGGTTTTCCCTCACTTTTGACTGTAAAGGCTGGTTCAAAGTGAATATTCGAAGGCGAATATTCGGCTGCGAATACGTTTTGGGCGTCAAAAGAGATGCGGCTTCGAATATAAAACTATGAACCGGAGAAAGATATATTTCTACAATTCATAGCGTTGCCCGACTGTTAACAAGTATTGCCCGTTGACCAAGGTAAGCAAAATTTAGAGAATTTCTTTAACGAAGTTAATAAAATCATAATAGGTAAACTCCATTGAACTATTGTCATGATTTAATGTCTGTATAAATGGGTCTAAATAGGCGCAGTGGCGTAACCAGTGGGGGCGGGTGCAAGCTGCCCCGGACACAAAAAACCTGGAAGAAGAGTCCCGGAAGAGTCAAAAATTGGGAAGGGGAAAGAGAGAAAAGAGGAAGAAAAAGAGGGAAGAGAAAGGGAAAGAAGAGAAAAATAGGAAGGAGAAGAGAAAAAGGGAAAAAGAGGGAAGAAAGGGGAAAGAAGAAAAGAAAAAGAGGGAAGAAAAGGGGAAGGAGAAGAGAAAAGGGAAGGGACTCAAGGGAGAAGAGAAAAGGGAAAGAAAGTGAGAAGAAGATCTATACGCCTACTACTTTCATTGTGAAATTTGTACTCTGAAACACTGATATTTTCTAATATGCCAAAAACCAGGAGCTTCATGGCGCTCAGCCCCTTGACCCCGCCTGGGCTTTGCCCCTGGACCCCTGGACCCCACCGACTCCACCCGTTTAACGCTTCGTGGCAAGCGAGCGTTCTCTCGAATATAAATACTAAAACTTTTGATCAGAAATTGGGAAATTTTTCAATCTTGCCCCCCGGAAGGTCAGGTCTGGTTCGCCCCTGACCTGAATAGGAGTCAAAAAGATTTGCTTTTCGGGCATTTACGACCTGCCTGTAACAGGCGCGGAGGTTGACCCATACCTTCTTGTAGGTTTCAACTGCAAAGCAAATCAAGAAATGAATGAGTAATAGATAAATAAATAAATAAAACAAATAAATAAATAAATAAATAAGTCAATAAATAAGTCAATAAATAAATAAATAATTAAATAAATAAATAAATAAATAAATAAATAAATAAATATATATATAAATATAATAAATAAATAAATAAATAAATAAATAAATAAATAAATAAATAAATAAATAAATAAATAAATAAATAAATAAATATATAAATAAATATATAAATATCATAAGATATGATTGAAGCGGCGACAAATATGACAGCCCTCACAAGTGTTATATATGAGACCACCCACGGTGACCCACCAAATATATATCTGTCGAGTTCAACAAAATTCAACTCCCACAAATATATTTCCGGTGAATACTTTTTTCATTGGCTGATATCCACTTGAGATCGGTATCATCAAAGTAGTATTGCTCTCATTTCATGATTCATTGAGCAATCAATTTTGGCATTTGACCGAAATACGCGTCAAAAGATAAAAAGTCTCGTTCGAACTTGTGTAGGCCTACATTGCTAGGGCCTAAGTGTGTTTTAATGCCTGATTCACAAATTATAGAAATAAACAAGAATTTATTTTAAAAGAACACGCAATGATAGGGTACCAACGCTTCGTGGTTTTGGTTGTTCTGCATAGTTTATGAAGAGATTCATTGCAAAGCGCTATATATCCATTCCTACATATTACTTATTTTGCCCTCTTAATTATTAATTATAATTATGAATTTGACTGATAACAACGCATTACATCTTTATTCGGCCCAAAATAACAAAAATGGGTGAACTTCCATGGCAAACGCATTTTTATATCAATAACCAATGATTTACCACCCCGGACCCTCACACGTCCTCTGCCAGGGGCAGATGCATATGGGGACCTAGAACTGGGGCCAAACATTATTTATGTAAAACCGGGGTGGAGGCATAAATCTGAATTTGGAGTTAGACTTTTTTCTGCATCAGTCGATTTAAATAGAGCTACGTTAATATGGAAACATTCACTTACATTTAGGTTATGTTTGTAAGCCTAAATATCATATTATTTGCATAAAACATTACTAATCATATTAATGGGTACTCTTGTACCGCACTAATAAGGGGGCACACCACTAAATCAATGCGCCATTTGTGTAACCCTAATGCGTACCGGTAAAATACAGAAACTATTTGAGGTATTTTGGGCTGGTCTTTAGACTTATTAATCAAAAAGAGTGGCGAATTATAGCTTAAATAAAAGTGGAAAGCCTATACATAAATTTGAGTTACCAAAAAAGTAGCATTTGTATAATTATTGAGAAAATAGGTCCGCGAATTAAAAAATGGCAGAATCGGGTTTGTAGTCTTGAGAGCATGTCAAAAACAGTGAGGGCGCTGTTCAGCGGCCTCGTAGCGGAAAAACGAGGTGGAAGGACCCCTATACATTGAAACATATGTTAAACTTTCATCGATTTACAATCGACTGGCCATCATAAAAAAATTTTAAACGAGCCCAAAAGGCCTCAAAATGAGCAAAGAAAACCGGTGTTTTTACACGTATTTCAATGGGAAGATTATTTATTGGTGTGCGCCCAAAGCATTTTCTTTCAGTTCGTTATCAGCCATGTTGGAACTATCCAGGCGTGTTGACAACTGAGCAGGTTAAGGGATGGGGTAGCGTTTGGACAGTAGGTCTATTTATTGTGGGACATTGGAGCACATCAGACATATCGAATAGGATTCTGAATACGAAGAATGTCCTTCTGAAATACACATTTTATGGCAAATTTTGACAATTTTGACCTTTAGTATTGAAGATATGGATTTTTTTTCAAAAAAAACCAAAAAAAATAAGGTCTTTTTGGGAAAAAAATCCATATCTTCAATATGAAAGGGCAAAATTTTCAATTGATCGCCGGACTTTTCCTCCCAGCTACATACACTTTAAGAAAATATCATTAGATTTATAATATTTACTTGAGGACTGTTATATATCAATATGTGAAAAATATCACATTCTAATAATTTGTCATAAAATTTGTATTATATCGTGAATTTCAAAAATGAAAATTATTTGATATCAGAAATACATTCTTCAGATTCATAATGTAATTCGATATGTCTGATGTGATCTCATGTCCCACAAAAATACTATCGAAACGCTCAAAACGCTCATTCCAGATCCTTTAATTTTCATTGGGGATTTTTGAAATCATCGTTCGTCGAACGATATTCAGGTGACCTCGAGCCTTTCATATAAATCAGTAGTATCTCGCTATCAGTTGCGCGATATTTAATCCGATTCAACTCATATTTTATTCGTTGCCGTATATATTTTGACGTCACAAAAAGTATTCGAAGCCGAATATTCGTCTTCGAATATGCACTATGAACCGACCCTAACTCCACAACTGTTGTCTGTGCTGAAATAAAATTTCCAGTGCAGTAGTTGTAGTCCTTGTCCCTATATTACATATCTTACTTGTCCCAATGTGCTATAATTTTTGAGAAAAATGCATAAATATGCACAAAATTGGGCAGGGGTGTAGTACCCATTTAAAGTACAACTAGATTTATTTTTGGATGTTCAGATTATAAAATTAAAAGGATTTTTTAAAGTAAAATTTATGGACTTCTCCCAAGACATTTAATACAATATTTTCCCTCTGCCCAGTCTCTTTCCTATCTGTCTCAGTTCCGATTAATTCTAATTGGTCAATCCTAACTTAAATTTAACTTGGATTGATTTTTAGCTCTGCTGTTCAAAATTTTAAGCTACAGCTTTTTGTTATTCTTAAGCCTAGAAGTTTGATCCAAAGTTTACAAGACTTTCTATAGATGAGGTGACCTATGATGTCACATGTTTACATTCAGACCGCCCTCTGTTGTTTCAAAGCAGGCAAAATAACACAGGAGTGTCTATGACAGACCACATAAATCTCTTTAAAACTCAACTTTTAAAAACCTTTGAAGTTTTGTGTGATATCATGTATATAGCTTGATGCATTTATAAACAAGATTGATACCATTTTTTGTATTATTTGCTGTGAAACCAAAGTTAATGAATAAAAATCAACTTCTTCCATGTAAACTATAGTGTTTTTTGCCTGACAATTTTGATCACAGACCAACAGAGGGCGTATTAAATGTAAACACATGTCACCTCATCTATACATTCCATGAACATGGTCACTTGGCCAACTGAAGCCCGTTACCTGAACCAATTGCAAATGATAGAGTACTTATTACTTTCTGAGAAGCATATAAGGAAAGTCTGCTACTTCATATAGAAAAATATATTTTCATTTTTACCATCATCCCCCATTTTAACCCAAGACCTTCAGCGCTTTTACCATTTTTAATTGGCTATGAAATATTGATATCAAAATTAAGAATGTTTCATAATTGATCACCTGTGCGAGTGAGTGAGCCTTTAAATCATTGATACATGCACCTACGTCACACCAAGTGAGGGTCGTTCCTTCTATCTGTGAAATTGACTTTTCCCTTCCTGCAATGAGGCACATTTCAGGAAGTCTAGCAATAGTCTAAAGGCCATTACACAAGTGTGGTCCTTTGCTACATTTGCCTGTGCTAAAACAGAATACCATACCTTGTGTGTTAAAGTCATAATGTACGATCTTATAATATGAATTTGGTTAATTTTTTTCAAACCTGATTTTTTGGCATATTTGTAATGTTTACACATGTCACAACTTGCACCTAAATGGAATCAGCCAAATTTGTTGTGTTTGTAGGTAAACAGAGCAAAGTTCGACATAAAGTCATACTTTATGTCCGCCCATAGAACTGCGTGTTAAATGGCCAAAATAACAAGCAGTGTTTCTTTCACGTTACCTCGTTATTTCAGCTCAAAATGGACAGAAACCATTCCCGATCATTATTACTAGTATTATTTCAGCATTTTGAGTATAATGACAAATTTAAAATTTGAAGGAAATCGTACATTAAGCCTTTAATTTATACCTGAATCACATAGCATTGGGGATTTTGATCAATTTCATGAAGAAAAAAAAATGTTCAAGGTTATGCCACTCATGTGGGTCCTTCGCTTCATGCATATAGCTGAAAGCGAACAACTGTGAGTATTTTTAGACGTATGAGAGAATTTTTGAAAATAGGAGGATTTCTTAAAGGGAAGGGAGCTTTCTTTTCTAGACACATTGTGTATGAATTTATACCTAAATCATGTGACATTGGGAATTTTGATCAATTTCATGAAAAAAAATGTTCAAGGTTTATGCCACTCATGTGGGTCCTTCGATTCATGCAGACATGCATGCAGCAGAAAGCGAACATCTATACGTTTATTCTAAGATGTATGAGGGAATTTTTGAGCACGCACATGTTGTATTACTTATAAAAATGGGAGTATTTCTTACAGGAGAGGGAGCTTTCTTTTCTAGACACATTGTGTATGAATTTATACCTAACTCATGTGACATTGGGAATTAACACTCATGTTGGTCTTTCACTTCATCCATATAGCAGAAAGCGAACATCTGCATGTATTTTTAGATGTATGAGGGAATTTTTGAAAATGGACACATTGTGTATGAATTGATACCTAAATCATGTGACATTTTAATCAAATTTTAATCAATTTCATGAAAAACTTCAAGGTTGTGACACTTACTTTCACTTCATCCATGTAACTGAAAGTGAACATCTGTTGTCTGTTTTAAGATATCTGCTTTTAGACATGTGTGGGAATGTTGTGGGAGACACATTTCTATTTTGGACACATTGTGTATGAATTCATACCTAAATTATGTGACTTTGGGAATTGTGATCAATTTCACTGATGAAAAACTTCAAGGTTATGCTACTCACGTGGGTCCTTTGCTTCATTCATGTAGCTGAAAGCGAACATCTGTTGTCTGTTTTTAGGTATCTGCTTTTAGACGTGTGGGAATGTTGTATTATATAGGGGTATTTCCTAAAAGGGACTTTTGGACACATTTTGTGTACGAATTCATACCTAAATTATGTGACTTTGGGAATTGTGATCAATTTCGCTGATGAAAAACTTCAAGGTTATGCTACTCACGTGGGTCCTTTGCTTCATTCATGTAGCTGAAAGTGAACATCTGCCAGCTGTTCTTTGATGTGTGTGGGAATGTTGCAAAAGGGGTACTTCACTAATGGAGCGATAACATTCATATATAATTGCAGGTTACTTAATGTGCATCATTTGTTTTAAGGGTATTAATATTTAACTGACATTTGTAATGTTAAATGTTATGCCACTCATGTTGGTTCTTTGCTACATTGATGTAGCCCAAAGCGGACATCTTCTGTCTATTTTTAGATGTGTGGGGGAAAGTTGTATGAAAAAAATGATATAGTAAGGGTACTTCACTAATGGAGATATAATATTCATATCTATGTAATTAGAGGTTACGTAGTACACCGGCGTGTCCAGGATCTGTTCCTGTGGGGGGCTCAGGGGGCTTTCAGAGTTATGTGAGGGGCTTAATGGCTAAAATCGCCAAAAAACTGCTGATTTTACATGATTTTTAACAAAGTGCGGGGACTTCAGCCCCCAAAGCACTCCCCAGTTCCCCTGGACACGCCACTGTAGTGTGCATCATTTGGTTGTAAGGTTATGCTATATACTCACGTGGGTCCTTTGCTTCATTCATGTAGCAGAAAGTAAACATCTGCCAGCTGTTCTTTGATGTGTGTGGGAATGTTGCAAAAGGGGTACTTCACTAATGGAGCGATAACATTCATATATAATTGCCGTTGACTTAATGTGCATCATTTGTTTTAAGGGTATTAACATTTAATAGGCATTTGGAATGATCAAGGCTATGCCACTCATGTTGGTTCTTTGCTTCATTGATGTAGCCCAAAGCGGACATCTTTCGGTTTTTTAAATTCTTTTATGTGTAATGTGTGTGGGAATGTTGCAATAGGGGTACTTCACTAATGGAACGATAACATTCATATATAATTGCTGGTTACTTAATGTGCATCATTTGTTTAAGTGTATCAACATTTAATAGACATTTGTAATGATCAAGGCTATGCCACTCATGTTGGTTCTATGCTTCATCGATGTAGCCCAAAGCGGACATCTTCCATTTAAAAAAAAAAAATTTTATGTGTAATGTGTGTGGGAATGTTGCAAAAGGGGTACTTCACTAATGGAACGATAACATTCATATATAATTGCCGCTTTCTTAATGTGCATCATTTGTTTTAAGGGTATTAATATTTAATAAACATTTGGAATGATCAAGGCTATGCCACTCATGTTGGTTCTTTGCTTCATCGATAGCCCAAAGCGGACATCTTCTGTCTATTTTTAGATGTGCGGGGGGAATGTTGTATTAAAAATGATATAGTAAGGGTACTTCACTAATGGGGATATAATATTCATATCTATGTAATTAAAGGTTACATAGTATGCATCATTTGGTTTTAAGGGTATTAACATTGATAGCCTTTTGTTCAAAGTTATGCCATTCATGTTGGTTATTTGCTTCATTGATGTAGCTGGAAGCCTGCATCTGGTGCTGTTCTTAGTCATTTAGAAGTGTGTGGGTATGTTGTATTACTCAAGGGGTATCCTGATTCTTCAATAATGAGGGAACATTCATATATAATTGAATGTTACTTAATGTGTATCAGTTGTTTTTGAGAGTATTGTATTAAAATGTAAACATTTAATAGCCTTTTTGAATGTTCAAGGTTAAGCCACTCATGTCAATTCTTTGCATCATTGATGTAGCTGAAAGCCAACTTCTGCTACTCGCTTTTAGATGCGTGTTGTTAGACATATGTGGGAATGTTGTATTATTCAATAGGGTATTTCATTAATGAGGAGGGAATATTCACACATTCACTAGGAGATTTTTGTCTCCTAGTGAATGTGCATCAGTTGTTTGTAAGGGTATTGACATTGAGACTTTTGGAATATTGAAGGTAGTGTGCCAGTCATGTTGGTCCTTTGCTGCATCAATGTAGCTGAAAGCCAACTTCTTCTGCCCTCAGCTTTTAGATGTCTGTTGTTAGATATATGTGGGAATGTTGTATTATTCAATAGGATATTTCATTAATAAGGAGGAAATATTCACGTAATGTGCATCAGTTGTTTGTAAGTGTATTGATATTGAGACTTTTGGAATATTCAAGGTCATGCCAGTCATATTGGTCCTTTGCTGCATCAATGTAGCTGAAAGCCACAATCAAAGAAAAATATAGTTGGCACACTTTGACAATAATATGTTGGAAATTTTCATTGGTGCTCTGAGAGTTCAGTGAAATTAGTATAACTATGTTTGATGAGAAGTACAACCCTTCCCTTTTCCCCTTCCCTCCCCCATTCCCCCTCAACTAATGTTGGGGAGACTGGAGAGCCCTATGTCGAAAGTGCTTTCATCAACATTGAATTGGGGAGAGGGCAGCGACTGATTTACAGTTAGTAATGCCAGAGTGTGCCAACATTCAATTCCTTAATTGCAGCTACTGCTGTCTGTGTTTAGACAAGTTTGGGAATGTTGTATTATAAGGTCTCTGTACATGGAACTTACAAGGAGGGAACATTCATGTATAATTAATTAGAGATTAATAATTAACAAAATGCATGATTACAGCTAATGTGCATCAGTTGTTTTAAGGGTATTAACATTTAGGATTTTGCCTTTTGAGATGTTCAAGGTTATGCTACTAATGTGCTTTTTCAATAGCTGAGAGCAAACATCTGCTATTTGTTAGTTTTTAGATCATGTGTTTTGGAAGGGGTAATGTAATTATGGGGAGATAACATTCATGAATGTATAATGAGAACTTAATTAATGTGCATCAGTTGTTTTTGAGGGTATTGTGACAATCAATATATTTTGCCTCTTGGAATGTTCAGTTTATGCCACTCATGTGGGTCCTTTGCTTCTTTGATGTAGTTGAAAGCCAACATCTGCTTGGTTTGAGATATATGTTTTTAGATGTGTATGGGAATGTTGCATTAGACAATAAGGGCATAACTAATGAGGAGGGATCATTTAGAGGTTAATGACTGCACATCAGTTGTTTAGAGGGTATTGTGAAATATCTAAACATTGTACTTTGGAACCGAGGAATATCCCAAGGCGCCCTGAGGGATATCCGAGGTCATCCAAAGCACAATGTTTAGATATATCACAATACCCGAAAAATAACTGATGCAAAGTCATTAACCTCATTCATAACCGTCACTTTTCACTTTTTAAGCTCAATTTACGTCGCATTTTCTTCTTTTAAATTTGAAAACAAAATATAATTTTAACTGATGATCCTTCGATTTCCCTGTAACAAATCGAATAGCCCATCTAAGGGAAATACAGCTAGTAACCAATTACACTAGTGCGCAATCAGGCGATGTCCAAATACAGCGGCCAGTGCCAGCGTAAATTGTTAGAATGCATAACACGTCACATTGCATGGTCATTGTAAAGCGTACTTTTAGCTACGTCATGTCAGCCGTATTATTTAGAGGTTAATAACTGCGCGCCGGTTATTTGGAGGCATTGTGAAAAATCTAAACATTTTGCCTTTGGAACCGAGGAATATCCCGAGGCGCAGCCCCTGAGGATATTCCGAGGTCCAAAGCAAAATGTTTAGATTTTTCACAATGCCCAAAAATATAACCGATGCAAAGTTATTAACCTCATTCCTAACTTTCGTCACTTTGATCTTTTAACTTTACAAAATAACACAAAATTGTCCTCAAAAGTTTGTAAAATAAGCAATTTTACATCTTCCCTTTCCCAAAATCGATCAGGCTAAAACAAAAGCGACCAATAACAAAAGTGCGTATCAGAATCTGTGCAAATATGGTAGCGCGCAATCCAAATCGGCAGCCAGCGCAGCGCCAGTTCGTTGGACGCGCTGTCGGGCGCGCGCAGAAGTCAATTGTGTGCGACATTGGAACAATTACGCATTTTGCGGTCAATTGTGAGATATTAATGACCTCGATTTGCGTTCGCGTTTTCACAAATAATAAAATATGATTGGATCGCACGCATCGCGTTTATTAATGAGGTTATGAAACTTTTTAATGACCTGCATTTGCGTCCACATATTTTAAAGTTATTATCTGTGATTGGATTAAAAACACCTTGTATATTAATGAGGTTATGAATCGTGTATATTACTATTAGTGGTTAATTAATATGCATCAAGTTGTTTTCAGTATTGTGACAAATCTAAACATAGCCCTTTGCAATGTTCAAGATTATGCCACTCATGTTGTCCTTTGTTTCATCCGTGTAGCTGAAAGCCACTGCGGGCTGTTTCTTGACGCGTGTGGGAATGTTGTATTATCATGATTATGCAAAAGGGGTACTTCACTCATGGGACAGGGACAATAACATTAATATATGTGATGCGATCAAGCAAAATCAGTCGGAACTCGGAAATATTAAATTTTCAGTTTCTTATAGGATAGCAAAAAAAGTATTTACAAAGCGGCATGTTGCAGAAAACCCCATTGAATTTGAACAACCAGTTCCAAAGATATGAGCAATTAGAGAGTTTCAAAAACAACAAGCCACAAAAGGAAATATTTCCTTTGTATGGCTATTTATTTATTTATTTATTTATTTATTTACATAACTGGCTAAAATACATCAAAAATACACATACAAAGCATGTCATAAAATAAAAATTATAAAAGATTGTCCCGGTAGGCTAGCCAGGAGGAGCCAGGAGCGTGAACACTATCACCCAAGGGGTGTGACCCCTCCAACCCACCGAGACAAGTGAACTCAAAACATAAATATTAAGTATTAAATATTGCACATTTAGAATAAGTTACATATTACACATTACACATATTTCATCAACAATAACATAAAATTTAGGAGTCCAGCTCCAGCTCTTGCATAGTCATTTCAATAAAATGTGTTTTAAGGTGGCTTTTGAATGGCCTCATATTTTTATACAAAATAAACTGATCCCTGATGGACACTGGAAGTGCATTCCAAAGACGGGAAAATTGACACTGATGGTATACTTAAAACTATCGGTTTTTGGGGTGATGTGATTGTTAAAAAGCAAATTGTCAAGATGGCGAATGTTTACAGTCCAGTTGCTGAAATGAAAGACATAAGAATTTGAATTTGAAATACACTGGCAAGCAAAACAAATAGATAAATATTTCCTCCTGTTATTAAGATCCATAAGATTGAGTTGTTGAAGACGCTCCCTGTAAGATTGATCCCCCTTCTCTGACCCAAAATAAATCTTGATGCCCTCCTTTGGATAAGTTCCAAATTATTAATGTGATTTTTACGATAAACAAACCAAACTGGTGAACAAAAATCTATGACTGGTAAAACAAGAGAACGATAAAGTGTGAGCAGGATGTTTTGATTTTGTTTACCAACAACAGTCCTGAGGAAGCCTATGAGTCTATTGCATTTTTTTGTAACATTGGACACATGTTCATTCCAAGAGAGGTCAGAAGATACCTGAACCCCAAGGAGACGTAAACTAGAGGCTTCTGAAAGCTGGGTATTTGAAACATAATAAACTGGTGAAGGTTTCTTTCTGCGACGGCAAATACACATAACTTGACATTTCAGAGGATTTAACTGAAGAGCATTGTTTTCCGACCACCAATCGAGTGTATTCAAATCATTTTGGAGAATAGCAACATCAGAATCATTGTTAATTGTGCGGAAGTGGCCCCAAGACTGATCCCTGGGGCACACCAGATAAAACCGGAACAAAATCAGACATATGGCCACGAAAAACAATTCTTTGCTTGCGGTTTAAAATAAAAGAAGAGATCCAGTTCAAAAGTGGACCTCTAAAACCATACGTGCGGTGGAGTTTTTCTAAAAGAACTGCATGAGAGATGGAATCAAAAGCATCAAAAGAATCTATATCTCAAAATCAATATTTCCGAGTTTGCTTGATCGCATCACATATAATTGCAGGTTACTTAATGTGCTTCATTCGTTTTAAGGGTATTAACATTTAATAGACATTTGGAATGATCAAGGTTATGCCACTCATGTTGGTTCTTTGCTTCATTGATGTAGCTGAAAGCGGACATCTTCCGGCTGTTTTTTGATGTGTGTGGGTGCGAGAATGTTGCAATAGGGGTACTTCCCGGGTGTACTTCACTAATGGGTGAATAACTTTCATTGCAGGTTATGCAATGTGCATCATTTGTTTTAAGGGTATATTAACATTTAGGGGTAGGGGTACTTCACTAATGGGTGAATAACATTCATAATTGCAGGTTACTTAATGTGCATCAATTGTTTTAAGGGTATTAACATTTAATAGCCTTTTGTAATGTTAAATGTTATGCCACTCATGTTGGTTCTATGCTTCATTGATGTAGCTGAAAGCGGACATCTCATGTCTATTTTTAGATGTGTGGGGGAATGTTGTATGAATAATGATATTTTAGAAGTACTTCACTATGGTTAGATAACATTCATATACGCATGTAATAGAGGTTACATAATTTGCATCATTTTTAAGGGTATTAACATTTAGCCTTTTGGAATGATCAAAGTTATGCCAGTATGCCAATGCCCACTCATATTGGTTCTTCATTGATGAAGCTGAAAGCCAACATCTGCTCTATGTGTGGGAATGTTATATTTATGTATTATACAATAGGAATATTGAGGAGGGCACATTCAAGAATAATAAACTCTCTCCACGCAGGTGTTGACTTTTAAAATTTTAGAAATTAAAAAATTTCAGAATTGACCTTTTCGGTAAATCCCATAAGCCTTTGCAAGTACAAGCGTATGCGATTTACCAAAAGGATAATTGTTAATTTTCATTTTCATATTTGAAATCATCATGAAAATTGCATTAAAATGAGTACAAACAAGCCTAGTATTGATTCAGTGGTTCTTAAGATAGCTCTTGATATTTTAAGAAAAACTTGGACTTTTTATGTTGAGGCCGGTGGCTAGCACACAGTATAAATGAGCATCAGTTGCTAGCAGTTCAATGCAAGAAGAGCGAAAGTACACGCATCAGTAATAACAGAGCACTTTCAAACTTTCTTGCATTCAAATGCTGTAAAATGGTACAGGCTGAGTCAAAAAGAAGTAAACTCATATTTGAGGGGCTGTAACTTGTGATCTGTAAGGATTCTGCTAAAGATGAAAATACCACTGGAAAGAGCAAATTCTACACATCTAAATAAAAAAAGGAATTGTTGCAATTGCTCAGAGCAAACTCAAGTTATACTCATTTGAATACAACCACCCAAATCAGGAGTAAGCTTAGTTGAAATATATGCATATTGAATATATATTTGATGATTGAGCATCTCTTTATTTCTTTGTTTTATTTCATGTCTTGTGCTGTTTCCTGGATGGATCTCAACAAATAGGTAAGTAAATTTGGGTATTCATGTTCTCTGTAGTGACATAAAACTTGGGAAACTCTTAAAATATGAGTAAATATGATGCACTTAATACCACTTAGTAAAGTATCTAACTTTTAAAATAGTGACATGATAAATATGAGTTTTACATTGCAACAAAGACATTTTGGCAGGTACTCTAATGGCAAGAATCATCAATGATAAATATTTTTCAAGGACTTTCAACTTCACAAATCTAGAAAGCAGTTCAAGCAAACAAACATTGGAATATTTGCTCCATACAAGCCGACACAATTACATAATTTTGTTTTGCAAAGATATTTAATATTAATTGGGATGGCCAAGATAAAGATAATCATTGTAAGATCTTATATTTCTGGGCTGTGCAGCTGCAAGAACAGCCCCAAAATGCCCTAAAAGGGTGATTTTTTATGTTTTAGGCATAGCCCCTGGGTACGCGTGCATCCTCTGCACCCCTGGATGTGCCCCTGAATTTTGAACATACAATTTTGGAACATACGAAGTTGAAAGTTTCATAAATAACCAATTTTGATTCATTATTGAAGATATTTTAGTCATTATATTGGTTTTTGCTGTTTACTGTAGATAGCAGGTTTTGGGGTTGGTTTGCTTTTGTAAACTAATTGCTATATGCTGGAAAATAATTGTTATAATCTGTATGATAGTAGTACAAGAAATGAACACTTCTGAATGCAACTGATACAGTATAAAATGTATATGGCTATTCCAGTTGGAATACATACACCTTATGGAAGACATGACCTTAATCTTCCACAAAGGGAATATAGATTTAAAATGTAGTTACCTGAATGGGTGACTCCATTTGAAATGCACACTCCCTGTGTGGGATATTAAGGCTATGTCTTTTATATGGGTAGTGTGGATTTCAACTGGAACAGCTCATTATACTGAAGATGTATAAGCTTTCCTTTGGGAACTGGTTTGCAGTAGAGAAGATAATTTACCTTCCCAGAATCCTTTGCAACATGATACATCACCTCATTACATCAACTGACACTTACAGGTTACATGTTGAGAATAGCATGACTAAAAATGGATCGATAGTCAAGTAATCAACATATTTTGCAAGATCTGGATGTGCTGTATTCATGGAGGCACATTTCTTTACTATCGACCCATGTTGCACTAGATAGCAAATCAGTACAGAAGATTAAAATGGGAGAAATGCATTATGGGAAGTGTACGGTATCTTCTCTGGGTTTGCAGTAAATCAGTTTTCAACACTGCAATTACCAGGGAATGGACTTTGTAAATGATGGCAGAAATCTAATCCAAAAGTGGATAGGATTTCAACATTGTGCTAGTCCAGTTGAAATCCATACATCCCCTATGGAAGACATGAACTTAATCTCCCACGCAGGGGTGTAGATTTTAAATGGAGTTACCCATTCATGTAACCCCATTTGAAGTTCACACTTCCTGTGTGGGAGATTAAGGTCATGTCCTCCATAGGGGTGTATGGATTTCAACTGGAATTGCCCATTATGTATCAATGCAAGAAATCAACATCTTATTTGGTGGGCAGTATTGAATTTTTGTTCCATAAGACCGAATTATATGCGAAAAGGTAAGACAGTATCATGCAGGATTTTTTTTGGGGGGGGGTGCGAGACTTCCAAAAAGTGGGCCTTTTTTGAATGAAAAGTGCGCTCAAGCAGTTTTTTTTAACGTGGACCTAACCCCCTAAAATTACCCTTTTCTGACGAGTGGTTAATTAATGTTACGCATGTTATCATCACGAAGTGAAACTTTTGTCAATTATTCTCCCACTTTTGCCCCTTTATATTTGGAAACAATAACAAAAAGTGGACCTTTGTAAATGACACCACATCCCTGCACCTGCCCCCCCCCCCCCTCGGCCTGCTAGTAAAAGGTGGTGTGGTCTATGTAAAAATCATCTTTTTTAAATCCAAATATTTGACATGTTCAGTGGCATACCATTACCAGGGTCATTTGTCTGAGGACTCAGGAGGCAAAGACAAAATATTATATGGGATATGAAATTCTCTGACACATGATAAATAACATGTCACTGGAAGACATCCAAATACAAATGGGATGCTGTTCTTAGTATGCTCATTAATGTGGCTATAATACAAAACTCCCACTAATATGGCCATCCATAATTGTGTTAAGTAGCACTTGTATTTTGTGTAAATGAAATGATCAAAACTAAATTGCCTTAGAACAAGTTTTAGAATGATGTATGACATTAAGATATAGGCTAAAGTAGGGGTATTTCTCCTACAAATAATATGTTGGTTTGCTGTTGAGTTGGCTCAGAACAAACTTTAAAATGATGTATGATATAATATAAATAAACACATTTCCCCTTCAAAATTTTATTTAGGTTTCCTTTTGATTCATATTGGCTTTTGACTAATAATATGAGCAGCAGTGGATAAATGGCCTATTCCAGTTGAAACCCATACACCCCCTATGGGAGACATGACCTTAATCTTCAAATGGGGTTACCTGAATGTGTGACTCCATATGAAATCTACATCCCCTGTGTGGGAGATTAAGGTCATGTCTTCCATAGGGGGTGTAAGGATTTCAACTGGAATCACCCAATGCCACAATATTATACTTTGGCACTTATCTTCAAATAGGACCTATTATGTTGGAATGTCTTTTATCACCACCGGTACTAAATTAAAATATTCATGTAAGAAATGGAATCAATCCACATATATCATGCTAAATCTTAACTTTCTCTACGTGGGTGTTGACTGCGGACAGCAAGTTTTTTGATTTAATTCATAAATTTCAGAATTGTAAATTTTCATGACTATATTTGGAATCAGCATGATAAATGCATTAATATGAGTAAAAACAAGCCTAGTATTGATTCAGTGGTTTTAAGATAGCTTTTGATATTTTGAGAAAATATCTCAAAACTTGGAACTTTTTATGTCGAAGTCTATGGCTATATATAGCATGCAGAGTATTAAAAACCAATCATAAAAACATTATGACATCCTCCGAGCACATTTATCACATCAGTTGCTTTCCCTTTTTTTATCACATCAGTTGAAATCTATATACCCCTATATAAGACATGACCTTAATCTCCCACACAGGGGTGTGAATTTCAAATGGAGCCACCCATGCAGGTAATCCCATTTGAAATTCACACTCCCTGTGTGGAAGATTAAGGTCATGTCTTCCATAGGGGGTGTAGGATTTCAACTGGAATAGTCCATTTATCCACCGTGGCATGAAATATGTGAAGCTAAGTTAAGTTTGAAATAATATGTACCTTACTAAACAAAGAATTTATTTTGAACATCAAATGATCAAAAAGAATGAATGAAGCTCACTATAACCAATAACTCAATTTGTTTGATCTCATCACCCTCATGATTTTTTCATTATTAGAACTATTTTTGTAAACTCAGCTCCATCATACGTCATTTAACAAATAACTGATCTGCGCAATCAGTAAAAGCCAATCATATGAGCGTAATAGCATGCTTGGAGCTAAATCTGTCCTGTTATACACCTATACTTGAAACATTCCCTATTATATTGGCACGTCATATTTTCTTCAATGGTTCTATATATCTATCTATATATATATATTGAGAGAGAAAGAATGAGAATCGTAATAACTGAAGAGATAGGTTACAGAAGAAACCTGCCAAGATAGACCTGCTATAAATAGCTCCCACTTTACTTCCAACAGGCAAGTCGTTTTCTTAATACAAAGTGACATCAAACATCTACAACTATTACCCACATACCTTCCCTTCATGCTTTGTTTAAGAGTCTTAACTCTCTCCACGTGGGTGTCGACTGCAGATGACAAGTTTCAAATTTTGTTTTAAAAATTCGGACATTTATCTTTTCATGTCCACATTTGAAATCAGCATGAAAAATGCATTAAAATGTGTGGAAACAAGCCTAGTATTTTATGTTAATGCCTATATGGCTGGCAGGCTGAACATTAATCATAGGCGTAGATCTGGGGGATCCCAAAATTTTGATAACAGGTGATGGTCCATACAACCATCCCTCAATGTTGATGCCTGTATGTGGGTTTCTGACCAAATTAACCTCTTATTTGGCCATTTTAGCTTTAAAAGTATCTCTTTTTGTGCTCTTTGCAGGCATTTGTTCCACTTTTGCACTATCTTTTGCCATTTTAGCTGCAATATGGCAACATTTTCACACACTTTGCGCACATTTGTCCGTACGCTATTCTGTCACCAAAAGGTGCTGGATTAACTAGGTTCAACTTTTTTCAAGAAAGTTTTTCCCAACCCCATGTTAAAAACAAATCTACGACACTGACATAATCTGTAATGTTGTCAAATTGAGACTTTTGTTTTTATGCCGCCACCATGAGGCACACTGTTTTTGCAATGCCTGTGTATACCTCCATCTGTTCCTCCGCTTGTCCAGATGTTGTACATGCTCTTGATGGATAGGCTGATTGCCTTCGGATATTCTAGGATGGTAGGCCACAGTCGGAAACTCTGACTACTTTTTCAGGATCTAATTTGCATATTCGTTATTATGCTAATGAGCTAATGAGATAGCAATGTGCATATTTGCAATGCATCATGGGTAAGCAGTACATCCTGTTGTGTACTGTTGCCTGTCAATACTCACATACCTGATGAAACTGGGACATTTTTACCAGCCAGTATCAATAAAATAACCAAATTTTGCCTACTGTTTTAATTAAGTACATTTCCTGAAAGCTGTAGCCAAAAGCCGAAGTAGGGAGAACATTGTTGTTGTTGTTGATGTTATTGCTGAGTTTTTAAGAAGGAAAAAAAACATACTGTCTATTGAACAAGTGTTTTACAGTACAATTTCTTTAAAAAGAGAAGGTTGCTGCATGGCTGGAAATTAGCAATATGTTTGCCTATTTTCGGTTTTCTAAGACCTTTTTAATAAAGTAAAATAAAGGAAGTATGCTCTTTTGCACTTCCCTAAAATGTATGCCTTGAAATAAAGCAGCTGATCAATAGTTGTGTGGTGAGTAAGCCAGGGATTTTCGGGCGGGCTCGCGGGTACCTGCCCGAGATTACATTACCCGGACAGGAAATACCCTGCCCGGTGCCCGAAATATAAAAAAAACATTTCAAAATGCACTCAAATTCAATGCATTTTGAAATCAATAATAGAGTATGACATGAATACAAATTATCATTTTTCATATTAAAAACACAAACAATCATGCAATTTTTTTTTTTTTAGGTCAACCATGAATGATCCTAGCATTTAGGTCTAGGTCCAGGGGCACTACAAAACCGAAAAAATAAATAACGTTTATATTCCAACCTTACCTTCTCAATATAAAAATAGTGAAAACCCCTCTCTCTAAAAGAGTGAAAAAGAAGGGGGGTTGACTATGCCATTGTTGTAAGTACGTCATTGCATACAGCAAGCCATAATGTGTAAAGGAAGTCGGCAAGTGTAATTCATAGACTTAACAGACGTAGTGATTAGTGAATGAAATCAAAGGAGTAACGTCATGAAACCTAAGATCACAGAGATGATGAGATAAAATTGCCCAAGTCATTCAGAAAATGCTTCACTATATAGTGGTGCCCAGTGTGCTGTGGTATGCTTGGTGTGATAGCATAGTAGTATGACATCATAAGAAAGTAATAAGCGTAATAATAACCATGTTCACATTTTCCCCCTCTGCGTATCCTCTAGTCTGTATTTTACTTGTTTCCCCATGTCAAGTTGGTGCACCTTGCTCTCTTTCTTTCCTCGTGTTCACATGATAGAAATAATCTCAAGATTTAAGAAGTTTTAAGAAATTGCTCCAAAAACAAATATACTTAATGTTGGCATAGTAGCATGGGCATCACTAACAAGCCAACTTAATAATAGCCATGTTCACATGGCAGAAATAATCTCAAGATTTGAGAATTTTGAGACAATACCACTTTTTTCCATATTTTGAGACAATGCTCCGAAAACAATTTGTCAGGATCCAAAATTGGATCAAGAACATTAAACAATGGTAAAAAAAACCCAAAAAAACTTGTTAACAAATGATGAGGCAAAAAACAGAATCGTCTCATTCATTGGCTTTTAGTTTTCTTTATGTACTGTGAGCTCAAAATATACATGGCCTAGTGAATATTTCCCCCAAAAATAACCCTCATCAAATAAATTTGTCGATAGCAAAAACAAACACGAAGGCCCCTTTTCGTAGAATCTTGCTCAAAATAACTCTCCTAATCAAAAAAAGTATTTTAAGCCATGGCAGATTACCTGTGGGGAATCTTGGGACGTGCTTAATAAATAAGAACTATGTGGCCCATGTACAAGATTGGCATTCTCGGAGCATACCAGTAAACAGCCTTTTCCAAGTACTGTGATTGAAGTGGGCGGCACACCCATGTGATGCACTTTTGGTTAATTGGTCAATAGGATGTAGTTATTATATGACTTGATTCAATCAGCCAATCACAACAGCACTTTCACATTTAACCACTTTATTTTAAAGCTGTTTTGAACTGCCCAACGCCTCTCTATTTTGTTTCCTTTCTGTTCTTATGGTATAATTTAGCCGAAATTTGTTTTCTTTCTCTCAGAGCATACCAGTAAACAGCATTTTCCAAGTACTGTGATTTGAAGTGGGCGGCACACCCATGTGATGCACTTTTGGTTAATTGGTCAATAGGATGTATGAATATTATGACTTGATTTAATCAGATAGCAATTTAAATGATATCAATTTTGACCTGTCTCTACCTTTTATTAGTGGCCTTTTTCAAAAGTGGGGGAGGGGGGGGGGGCAGGTCTCGATTCCCAGACTGTTCATGCAACAAATAATTTGATAATGAGATAACTTCTGAGGATAAAATAGCAAGGGCTGTAGCAAGTAGGTGACAGGGGATGCTGTAGCCACACTACTATCTTAATAATTTGTTGTGTTTCTTTATAACCTTACAGCAATTTTGATAGAGAAATGTGCAGCCACCAGATCTATATGGCCGCCCCACATTTTGTTACTCATCAGCTATATAGCCATAACTATGAGCAATACACCATGAAGAGATATTTTTTGTTTCATTAAGTCTAGCCAGGTAGCTTTAAGGCAGTGTTATCATTAGTCTACTACATGATATCACAGGTTAAGGCAAGTAGAGCCTATCTGCAATAGCTGCCAGGTGTCGGGTGTGTTTGTTTGTTTGTTTTTTATTTGGCAAGATCATTAGAATACAAAAACAAATTATAGAGACAGAAAAATCATTACAAAGTACATCAATGTGACAAATTATTTAAAGCTTAAATTAATCAGCCACAAAGCCATTTAGGATCAGGACACACGGACAAAAATAAAAGACAAGCCGGGATAACCCATTAAGCCCGCAGAAAAGGCAAGCTTATTTCCGATGGGGTCCCAAGAAAAGATGAGAGAACAAAAGGGAAACAAAAAAATGCCTACAGTGAAATCAGACATCTCTTGACTGAGAGAGTTGCTGGCCAGATGTTGTTTGACACTTTGTTTAAATACAGACTTGGTAGGCAATCCCTTGATGTTTGATGGGAGTTCATTCCAGTCCAAAATGGCTTTGTAGTAGAATGAGTTTGAGGCAATGTATAATTAAAGACAGAGATAAAAAGACTATTTGGCGTCTGATGTCACTGTCAATCAAATTCCCTACGATCCTTGATTGGTTAATAGCAGGTAGAAAGAAGGTCGATTTATCTGGTGCCGATCAGAGAAAAGGAATAGCAGAAAATGGCGAAAAATTAAAAGGCAAAAAGCAACTTTTCTAGGTATTGTTGACATGGTTCCTTAGGGAAAGAAAGTTTCTTACTATAAAGACCTAACTTTTGAGATGGTTTGTATGTTTGAAGGTGCAAAATTAACAATAAGGCACCCGGTTTTACCGCCGTGTTCAGCAACTCGTATCATCATGACACTTGTAAACAAACCATGCACGAGTTTGATTGACAGATGACGCCAGACGCAAATTTAGTCTTTTTTATCTCTGTCTTTCATTATAGAATGCAGTCAAATATCTACAAGGCAGCTTTTGCAGGTACGACCCTCTAGTACTTACATCTCGGACTATGTTCCTTGAAATAATCTCAAGAAAACAAACTCTATACAACCCTCAAAGGAACTAATTATTTAATAGCATTGCCTCAGAGAGCTGTACTGATATTGATCCTAGATACTGACTGAGTGCTACATATTGGCAAAGATTGTATCATACATCATAACCAAACTTTTAATGTATCAAAATGTATCATCATGGACCAATGTGATATCTCAGCAGCACAAAGATATATGTCCATTTGCTCCCATTCAGACATTTGAACTATTCAGACTATGTTCCTTGAAACAAACTGAACACAAACTCTATACAACCCTGAAAGGAACTAATTATTTAACAGCATTGCTTAGTGAGCTGCACTGATATTGATCCTCAGTGCTACATATTGGCAAAGATTGTATCACACATCTGAAGTGCTGGTATGAGGCAGTCATAACCAAACCTTGAATGTGCTATTCCATTTAAGATCTACACTACCCATGTGGAAGATTTTTGAAATATCTTCCACAGAAGGAGTAAGAAATTCAAATGGAATGAGCACATCAGGCAGCTCCATTTGAATTTCATATACCCTCTGAAAAAGATTCTACCTGAATCTTTCACAGAGGGAAGATGAGTTTCAAATAGAGTTGATCAATGTGTAATTCCATTTGAAATTCATACTTCCTCTGTAGAAGATATTTCAAAAATCTTCCACAGGGGAAGTGTGGATTTTCAATGGAATAGCCCAATGTATCAAAATCTTAGCAGCACAAAGACGTATGTCCATTTGTTACCATTCAAACATTTGAATGATTGCATCATGACTAACATGTGACACATTCTTACAAAATCAGATGGAACTGGGTGCCGACATGTTGTTTATTTAAATTCAATTTCATTATTCTTGTTTGGCTTTGAATCAGTATTAAGCAGCTACTATCTTCAGTAGATAGCAAATTTAATATTAATCTTGTTAAATCTGACAACTATTACACAGGTTGCTATCTACTGTAGATAGCAACTTTAATATCTTGTTAATTGTGACAATATTAAGCAGATATTATCTTCAGTAGATAGCAAATTTAATATTAATCTTGTTAAATCGAACAACTATTACACAGGTTGCTATCTACTGTAGATAGCAACTTTAATATCTTGTTAATTGTGACAATATTAAGTAGGTGCTATCGTCAGTAGATAGCAAATTTAATATTAATCTGGTTAAATCTGACTATTAAAACTATTACACAGGTTGCTATCTACTGTAGATAGCAGCTTTAATATCTTGTTAAATGTGACATCAGTATTAGGCAGGTACTATCTTTAGTAGATAGCAAATTTAATATTAATCTTGTTAAATCTAATAACTATTACACAGGTTGCTATCTACTCTAGATAGCAACTTTAATATCTTGTTAAATGTGACAATATTAAGCAGCTACTATCTTCAGTAGATAGCAAATTTAATATTAATCTTGTTAAATCTAACAACTATTACACAGGTTGCTATCTACTGTAGATAGCAACTTTAATATCTTGTTAATTGTGACAATATTAAGCAGATATTATCTTCAGTAGATAGCAAATTTAATATTAATCTTGTTAAATCTAACAACTATTACACAGGTTGCTATCTACTGTAGATAGCAACTTGAATATATTGTTAAATATGACATCAGTATTAAGCAGGTATTATATACTTCATTAATATATTCTTGTTCATTGATTGGTTAAAAGTGGATCACATGACCAAAAATAGTTCTACCATCAGTACTCCTATCCGTAAATAGTACCTCCAAGCCGTAAATAGTACTTTTGACCATGCCTTCCGCGTGCGTGCATTCGATGCGACGGAACAGTTTGCACATGCGAAACTGCCATAGCGTGATTTCGCGCTGCTGTAATTGGTTAGCCCGCTTTTAGCCTATTCAATTTTTTTTTAAGGACAAAATAGGCTATAGGTTGTGCTAAAATTGGTCGTGCTGTTCACTCAGGTTAGAAGCTGAAGAGTCAAAACGTCAAATAATTTTCTTTAAACCAATCAATGAACAAAGAAAATATTAATGAAGTATATAAAACAAATATATACTGCCTTTATTCGAAGTTCTGGTTAAAACTATGGTCCCTCGTTGAGATCAATTCATACTATTTTCCTGAGGGGCGCAGTTGATCTGTTGATCTCACCTCGGGCCCATAGTTTTAACCAGAACCTCTCATGGCAGTATATAATTTGTTTACTATCTTCAGTAGATAGCAAATTTAATATTAATCTTGTTAAATCTGACAACTAACATGTGATCCATTCTTACAAAATCAGATGGAACTGGGCATGACATGTTGTTTATTTAAATTTGATTTCATTATTCTTGCTTGGCTCTGAATCAAGGAACTTGATAGGTTTCCTGTACCGGTACCTTAAAGCAGTCCTTTCAATTTGCAGAATCTTATTTTAGCACCATTGATTGCATTTATGGTACAGAAAATATGTTTGATGCTTTTATTTGAAGCAGGCAGAAACTCCGTAACCAGTTCTGTCTGATTTTGACAGAACAGGTCACATATGGAGTTATGTCTTTGTGCAGCAAAGTTTTACATGAATGCATGGCAGCTTGTCTATATGTCTATTGAAATGTTTGCAAAAGTCAAGTTCTCCTGATTTTTTCTGGTAATATGTTTTGTGTCTGTAACCAATACCCAGTTATGTTTGGTCTGATCTAATCCATGCAGTCCAATGTCAAGATTGTGAAATTTAAGTTTAATAATCATAAAGTACCCTAAAAATAAACTTTCTTACTTTTGAAAAGCCAGTAAGTTAAGCATATCCAATTGTAAAAACATCCTTGTGACATCCCTGTGATCTATTATGGCAAACTCTCAATTTCATCTTGTGTGATAATAGACAGAGTCTGAGATTTGGACTTGGCTCAGTCATAGGTACAATAAACCTATATAAAAAATATAAAATGCATTGGTGCTTTGTGAAAATAGTACAAAACATCTCTGAGTCCCTTGACACAGTCACTGTGCAGGATGTATTCATGAACAGCTGAATGTGACATTTAACTCTCTCCACGCCAGTGTCGACTGCAGATGACATGTTTCAAATTTTGTCTTACAAATTCAAAAATTTCAGAAATGTTAATTTTCATGACAATATTTGGAATCGCCACGAAAAATGCATTAAAACAAGTACAAACAACCCCAGTATTGGTTCAGTGGTTCTTGAGATAGCTCTTGATATTTTGAGAAAATATCTCAAAACTTGGACTTTTGATATTGAAGCCTATGGCGAGCATGCAAAGCATTAAGTATCCATGGCCATGATAGCAGAGTCTCTTGTGTGCTTGCTGACTGTAAAGTAATTTATGAATGAAGTCAGTAGAAAAGGGCAAACTTGAACCATGACAGACAATGATGATGCTATCACAACATGTCAGATTTCATTATAAAAGTGCAACTAAAAACTGACATGTGAGCGAAGAAGGGGTTATCCCTAGTATCAGACAAGTTGTACAAATATGTAATGTCTCTCTGATTTTCTTCCTCATTTTGCCTTAGTGGTATGATGTGTTCCATATGACATGGCATATGGAACACCTGTGTCTTGATAGGGACCAATTGGTAATAGGCTTTGAAAGTACTTAATGTTATATGAAATATCAATGTTTTACCTTTTTTTTACAAAACCAGTAGGACTTGAACTAGATAAAGTTACAATGTTGGCATAAAATGTAATGTGTTTTTTTACCTATTCAAGGTTTGTAACCACTCAGAGAAATCAGAGAAAATAAGTATTCATTTTCCAGACAGGGAAAACGCAGGGAATTTGAGAAAAACAGATCAAAATATGGGAAAACTCAGGGAATTTGAGTTGCCCAAGTTACCTTTTACCGATTCAACACCCTTCCAAACGGTTATAGTCTAAATTTTTAGAAGGTTTATGTGCTAGTAAAGGATAGATATTTCTCATGGAATTTTGGAAATTTGTCAGGTAAATATCAGGGAAAATTCAGTTAATTCTGTTTTTGTCAAATGCTGGGACCCCTGTCATTGATGTCAAGTTTTTTTTTCAATTTTTGTTTTGTGTTAATATTTAGAATTGCCGCATTAACTAAGTGCACTGCACTCTTTCATGGCTCTGACTATGCATTAATTTATACTACTATCTTCATAAGTGGTATGTCTTGAATACAAGTGTTATTAAGAGCATTCCACTAAGGATTTCAAGTGCTACTGGTCATTCATTCAATCAAAACCCTGAAGTGCATTGCTTTGATATCAGAAGATGGCTAATTGAAGTGTAGTTTCATGTTTTATAATGAGCAAACCTGATGGTATTAGGTTAATTTGAATTGCTCATAAATCATATTATAAACATGACAGATAAAGAAACCTGTCATCTACTGCACATTGTAACTTATTTGAATATCTTTTTGTGTGACAGAAAGACAAAATTGTATCATCTATTGTAGATATCACATTTAATTTCTTGTTAACCCTATTCTATTACCCCCACAAAAGTGGTATATTTGAGTGGTGTGGAGGTATCATATTAACTACTGGGTTGCAGTATTATCGGTTGGGTAAAAACCAATAAGTGACATACCATTGGCAAGCTTGGACTTTAAAGCTTTTAGAAAAACAAGTTTAATAATTAATTATGTAAATTTTATGCAAATTAGCTCATGAATAATTAATGAGCTCATAGCCAAATATGATGAAAAAAATATTTTGATTTACATTTTTGAAGTATATGAGTACATCAATGTTGCATTTTCATGCAGTTTTAAATACACTGCCGTGTCTCTACATATAATAAAAAGAAATCAGAGTTAATTTGGACTATATTTAACAAGTTTATGGACATTTTTGGGCTATTTTTAGGGCAAAATTGAGCCTTAAAATGGTTAAATTATGCAAGTTTTCAACATTTTAAACCACTTTATGATGCGTAAATGGTAGTTATATTAGGAAAAAAGTTTTTTTGTTGATAGAGAAGTGATAAATTATTAAAACTGTTCAAAAGATAAGACCTTATTTGTGTAAATATTTTTTTACATGCATATTAAGCCTGATGGGGGGTAATAGAATAGGGTTAAATTGGACAACAAACTTAAACAGTTGCCATCTAATATTGTAGATATCACATTTAATTTCTTGTTAAATTGGACAACAAACTTAAACAGTTGCCATCTACTATTGATAGAATGTTAACATCTTGTTAAATTTGACAAGAAACTTACAAAGGTACTATCTTCTGCAGATAGCAAATTTAATAATAATCTTGTTAAATTAAACAACTATTACACAGGTAGCTATCTACTGTAGATAGCAGCTTTAATATATCGTTAATTGTTACATCAATATAAAGCAGGTGTTATCTTCAGTACCGTAGATAGCAAATTTAGTATTAATCTTGTTAAATATGACAATATTAAACAGGTTGTTATCTACAGTAGATAGCAGCTTTAATATATTGTTATGAGCAGGTGCCTATCCTGTAGTATAGACTGTAATTTTATTCAAATGAGATGAAAAAAAGTTGCTATCTACTGTAGATAGCAACTCTATAACAGGTTGCTGTCTATATTCTTGCCAGTAAGTTTAGTATCTTGTTATGTGACACAAATAATAGAAGTTGCTATTTACTGTAGATAGCAACTCTATAACAGGTTGCTGCCTATATTCTTGCCAGTAAGTTTAGTATCTTGTTATATGTGACACAAACAATAGAAGTTGCTATCTACTGTAGATAGCAACTCTATAACAGGTTGCTGTCTATATTCTTGCCAGTAAGTTTAGTATCTTGTTATGTGACCAAGAGCTGTAGGCATTCTTGTATTATTTGTGATATTTGTACAAGGTGTGAAATAAAATACGTTTTTAACAAATATATAGTGTGAATCTGTCTGATTTTTTACCCTTTCTGATGTTTTAATAAATTTATAATTAGAAGATATCACAAAATATTGTTCATTCCACACAGTAAATGATCATTTTAAATGGTATTCATTTACTTGCCCCTCTCCCCCTGAGAAAAGCACAACCCGATAACCGTGCGTAAGCAGTTGAAGGACTGGTGGATCAAGTCTACACTATATACACGTAGTAAGCGCCATAAACATAATACGATTCGATCGGATGATTTTAACGTGACGATAACATGCATATTCATGATCGATGAATGATGAATTATTCATAGATAGTATTTATTTCCGCATTTTAAATAGAGAAGGGGTGTGCAACACTCGCCGATTGACCAATCAGAGACCCGCATTA
The DNA here is from genome assembly GCF_039555335.1 of Amphiura filiformis. Lineage (NCBI taxonomy): Eukaryota > Metazoa > Echinodermata > Ophiuroidea > Amphilepidida > Amphiuridae > Amphiura > Amphiura filiformis. The sequence goes on along the minus strand of NC_092646.1, from coordinate 58,391,552 downwards.
TCACCTTTCAATTCTGACAACAATGTCACACCGATGACCTCTCAATATTTTGCGTGATTTGCGTGAGCTAGAAATTCGAACGCACTTTTACCCGCGATTTTTACAATTTCTTGCCGGAAGTGGGAGCAGGTGGGAATTTCACTTTGTTTACAAGTGAGATGCGATCGTGAACAACCGGAGATTCGGATGATGTTTTCTTAATTTTGTGAGTAATACTGTATATTCCAAATGAATTCACTGGGGGACTGATACATGAAAATACAAATAACCAACTGAGTAAATTTCACCGAACTGAATTAAAATCATGAAATTATTCAGAGACACTGACAAATTTCAGTACAATACATCACACTGCATCCGATGAAGCTTACAAATAAATAAGTGATAAATATAACATAATGGAAATGCTACCGGCCATGCGCGGCGAAATCGACAGCATTCATAATTTTACAAGTAGTCATGGTAGTGCCACTGGTAGTGGCTGTCATCTATGCATCACAGATCCTGGCATGCATGGGCCCAAGCCGCCTACATGCATGCATGGTAGTTCAGTCAGTAGGCCTATAGTCTGTCCACATAGAAGTACAAACCAAATTTGTGGCACCTGGGGTCGATGCTTTGCGTCACATGCACTGCGTGTTAAAAAAACGTGACGCGTAAATAGCGTGGTGCGCTCGGTAAGTACAAATTGTGCAATAGTTGGCGCGCCAAAGAAGCAATTAGGCGCATTGCACTGACGCCTGAAGAATATATTCTCATACCTCCAGTTTCCGAGGTCTATTTACTTTGTACTTCTAAGTGGACAGACTATACCCCATAGTACGTACAGCCACAGCACAGAATAGCCCGCCATGCCCGACTATAGAAAAATTATCAAATTTGTGGACATCGTGGAACGTTCACTACGCTTGTTACTCCGCGACTAATCATGCTAACTACACGCCACAGCATAACGCTACTTCACGCGTCCATATTAGCGAGGCTATCTCATGCATAACTGCTTACTACGCACAGCCACGCAAAGAGTATGTTCCACGATGTGTCACGAATTTGATAATTTTTCTATAGTACAAGGAACTTATACGATGTCCTCATTCACAAACTGATACTATCTGTCCATCGTATAAGGCTATTACCGTACGATAATGTGCTGAAGGAATATTACACAGTCAAGAATAGGCTCCATCATTTTTTTTTGTTCTGATCCCTCCCAGTCTCCCAAAACATCAAAACAGTAAAAGCATTGCACATTTACTTGTACTTAAGACTGTCCTTTTTCATATAACACAGACAAAGTAGGGCAAAGCTACCTAGAAATGGTCAAATTTTGGCAAGAAATATCTCTGTGTAATCCTATGTAAGTCCCATATCACATCGTTATCGGCGATCGTGATTTTTTTTTTTCTGAAGTTTGGCTGGTACCCACTAGCGCCATGCACGTGACGCGACACAGCTAAAATAATCGACCGGAAATCGGGATCGTTAAAACGTCAACAAATTTCAAAACACAGAAAGCAGTAAACTTAATGGCGAGCAGTCCGAATTGTGAGCCATACAAGTTTACGTGGTGAACTAATGCCCGACTGTACATCATGACATGTGTATGACTGCCGCAATGCAATAATGATAGTATTATGAAAGTATACATTTTCAGGAAGGAAATTAAATAAAAGTTGTTATGATTAGGCCAATGAAAGTCAATTCATTGTTTCCCGTTGCACAATTTTTCATGACTGTGTAGGTGACCATTTCATTTTTCATTATTCATTATTTTATACCATTTCATTATTGCATCTGTTACAGGTGTAAACCAATAACTACCCATGTATGTGATAAATCACAGTTTGTAGTGTACAGATGTAGTTTACAACCACATGAAGTTGAAGGTGATTGTACAACTTTTATCAAAAGTTTCACAATATTTTTTACGGGATGAGATAAGAGCAGATCAAAAAGTTAATTCATTATTAACCATATACCATGCTCCTACTGCAAAGAAAATCCCTGAAAATCAACAGAAACAGATTTATGATATATTTAAAATCACAATTATTTATTGGTATGTTTAAGTTGGTTAGAAATCAACATTTTATTCAAAATAATGAAATATTTGGCCAGCAATTGGTTTTGAGCGGAGTAGGGTAACGGGAAACAAGGAATCGACTTTCATTAGCCTTATGAATGATAGGGATGTTCATAAAATTTTGAAGTTCAATATTTTTAGCTGAAAGTTCTTTCATTTGAAAGAGAATTGAATTACCTAAACAATAAGGGGTCAATCATGTTTCTAGTGCATATACTTTTGAAGTTACAGACAAAAATAGTGTCATCAATTTGCCCAAAATTTTGTGTGTGAAATTGTGACAGCCATGCAGCAGGCACATGTACAATGCACACTACTGTATGTGACCCCAGATGACCTCCTATTCTTTACTGTAAGAAAGCTTGTTTTGGATGGTCTTGATTTACACACAAATTGCTTTTGAGCTTATTCGAGTGTCAACTTGGTGGAACATGGATTGCACTATGTGATAGTTTATGAATCCAGTATCATGCCAGTACCAACATATTAAGTCAACATCACTAAAGGTTTTGGTTGTCAAAATTAATTTTTACTGATTTTCTCCAATGAGCCCCACAGTAAAGCCATTTTTGGACCGTACATGCACATTCCACTTCCCTATGGATGAATAGCGCCACCTATAGTGTGTGATGTGAGCTGGCCTATGAATGACCACCACCGCCGCCGTGGTTCGGCGCCCACACAAGTCAGGCGCCGCTCTGCAAAATACACAGAGTCAGGCGCCGATCTGCAAAAAATAGAGGGGCACGCGCCGGTGCGCCTCTAAATCCGCCCTGATAGAACTTAATAGGACTAATATTTCAAAAAATCACTTTCACCTCAAGCTTTGTAAACCTTAAATAGCTCAACCATTGTCTCACGGTCTATGCACTGGCACAGCAGCACAAAAAATAGTAAAAACAGTCTCTACAACTACATGGTCTGTATGTACAGACAAGCTCTAGTCTCAGCATAGTATAATTTGGTTCACCTCAAGTTTGGTAGTGATGTCAATTGTCAATGCTTTTGTGCGGTTAGGCCGCAAACGTGTCGACAAGTCACACCTGAATGCGGGCATGTACATTCAGTGAGTTTAAGTTAATGTGCGCGATTCGAAATATGCACATATGTCGATCACTGCCATGTGTACAGTCTTGGGGTGGTCATAATTTTTGATTCATCAGGCAAAAAAAAATGTTTGGTTGCCTCAGAGACCGACCCAAAAAATTAGAAATTTTGGTTGGGCTTTTTTTTTTTCCATTCACTCTTTTCGAAGCAACCTTAAATTTGGACAGTATTAAGGACATTTTATAATTGTTATTCACTCATTTTATCTATTAAATGCATATTTGATAAAAAACACAAAGTATTTATGTACATTTAAATTCAGTCCAAAAACACACAATTTTTTTCCTTAAAATGATCGAGCATTTGTCAATTGGAGAAATTGGAGGAAAAACACATGGAAAAAAAAAGATCGATCAACCAACCCTCGAAATTTTTGTCTTGGAAGGGCTACCAAACAATTTACTTTGGCGTCACTAAATTTTGATACTCCTACTTCTATTTTTGGTTCATTTCATTTTATTAGAAAAAGGTATTGAAATCTTTAAAACTAAATACCCAATTACAGCAAAAGTATACATATTTGGAAAGCTTATGTTCCAAGCAATGCAACTGTGCAAAATGGAAGTTAGTATTCAGGGTGTGTAAGAAAAAATATAGTGTGATAATGAATACTTGAAATTGATAATTTATTGCATTTGCTATTTAGTACTTGTATGAATGAAACAACTCAAAAGAAATCTAATTTTGTTACAGGCCACACTATGAGCTTTAATAAATTGTATCTATAGTTAGTTAGCTACGCAATGAATAACTAAAGTGGTGATACAGGGTGTAAAATAATAAGTAAGTTCATGCACTTACGGGGGTACTACACCCCTGCCCAATTCTGTGCCTATTTTTGCATTTTTCTCAGTGCAGAGTGTACTTCCATCATGTATTTAATATTCAATTTCCTGTAAATTTCATGAATACAGGTAATAGTATCATCAACGACAGGCACAATCATGGTCAACCAGAACCAGCACGATGACAGTACATTGTATCTCAGCTGAGCTGTTGAGAATGAACATCTGCAGGGACTTCTTGCTATACTTCATGGATGATGACTTCTGTTCAAAACAGAAGCAGAGGAAGAATACATGCAACAGGTACTTTATTTTTATGTGTTTTTTTTTTGGGGGGGGTTGTGAAGGCAAGCATGACAGTGGCATATCACTGGGGCAGAGTCAGAGCCCCTATTGCCCAGAGCTGCCAGCATTTGAAAAAAAAAAAAAGGGAGATTTCCTGTTGCAATCAGGGAGATTTGTCAAAATGTGTACATCTTAATGGATGAAACCATTTCCTTTTCAGGAGATGACCAAAATTAAGGGTTCTGAAGGTTTAAAAGTAGGGAGTCTCCTGCAAGAAAAGAGGAGAGTTGGCAGCTCTGTATTGCCAGGCGGTTGATTTAAAGTTTTGGATGCCCATCCTGGGATGCCTATTTTCAAATCACCCATAATATATAACAGTTTCTGCTCAAGTTTGTCTGTAGCACTGCATGATGTGTCATGGAGTTACTTGAGGGAGGCCTGGGAATCACTCATTTGAACAGTAACCGGAATGAATGAATCTTATCTCCTTAAAATAAACCAAATACAATGAAATTTAAGGCTGTGACCTATAGGGTAATGACGTATTTGGGTACCCGTGGTAAATTTCGGTGGGTAAACCGGGTACCCGTATCAACCATTTTTTTTTTTTTTTTTTCGGCTTTGTAGTGTCCCTGGACCTAGAGCTAAATGCTAGGATCATTCATGGTTGACTTATTAAAAAAAAAAAAATTGTAGGCCTATGTCATTTGAATAAATTTGTACTCATGTCATACTCTATTAATGATTTCAAAATTGATACAAATTCAATGAATGAATAAGTGAACAATGAATTATCCTAGCATTTAGCTCTAGGTCCAGGGACACTACAAACCCGAAAAAATAAATTTTTTTTTTTTTAAATTCGGGTAATCCGTAAATGGAATTTATATCCGGGTATAAAAAAATTTTGCCATTTTGAAATTTAACTGTTGAAATATGGTGCAAAAATGGAATAAATTTGCATGAAGTACGAAGAAATTTGCACTTTGGGGGCTACAATGGTCAAATATGAGGTTAATTTGGTCAGAAACCCATACAGGCATCAACATTGGGGGATGATTGTATGAACCATTTCCCCTGGCAAAATATTGGGGGGATTTATCCCCCCCATCCACCCCGGGATCTACGCCTAATCGCCTATGATATATATATTTTTATTCAATGACTTTTTGTTTATTCTTACCAAAAATATACGACCGCTTTTTACCGTGACAGTAGTACTACTTCCAAGCTCTTTCGTGCTCAATCTTATGATGTATACTACATGTAGTAGTTATTAGTTTGACAGGATGTACCCTTCTTAGGTTATAGCAGAGAAAGTCAAAGGTCACATTTTTGGTCTTAGGGGTCAAAAATATCAGAGTGCTCTGATTTGGACAAAAGGTGTATCAAAATGTTTGTTTTCATACAACAATTCAAATAAAGATAGGATTTAACAATTTAATTTCACTTTCTATGTGTTGCAATAGGTGCAGGTTAATAGGCCTCAATGGTACTTGACCTATTTTGCTGTGTTTTGAGAAGCTTGATGTGAATCAAAAAATGCAGTACTTGGTCAACTATATAGCTTCAACTTGTTTGTGAATGGTGTGTGCCAATGTTATACTGAAAATTTCAACACCTTCTGTAAATAGATTATAATTCCCCCTCTCTTTCTCTCTCTCTCACTGTTTTTCAGAGTCATAGATCCACCATGGATATCCACCTGAGTTCTGATTGATCAGCTCAAGAGCAAATTTCCCTGCTTGTGGTATTAGAGGGTGCATGTGATACATTGTTGTTTGCTGCATTCTCTTCAACATCAGCCAGGATGACTTAAAATGCAGGACCTTACGATTATGTCGGCCATCAATGATGTGGAAGCTTCTGATGCCAGACCTGGTCCAGTGCGCTGATGTGACTGACTCTCCATAGTAATAACCAATTGCACTACCCCGCCCCCAGGAACTGAGACATTGTTATCAGCCCTAAGCCCTCGAATTAAGGATCTTAAGGAACTTTTTTTAGGGCAAGTTGGTAATTGCCTTAGTTTCACTGAAAAGGCAAGGCAGCACAGCACTTTGTAATATTTCAAGAGGGCATCATGGCAACTGTTGAAAATTTGAGAAGGGCACCAAGGCAATTTCTCAAAAGTGAAGAAAACACACACAAACATCAACTTCATTATAGGGCACGGCAAGTAAATTGCCTTGGGTAAAGGACATATTTTGAGGGCATTACGGCAGTAGGGATGGGCACCCACGGCAAAATGCCATGGGTGTTTTGGGTTAATTCGATGGCTGATTGTTATTACCAAGAACAGTGGAAACTTGTTGATATCAAATCTGTCAGCATAAAATTCTTGATAACACACTTTTTTTTCCAGCGTACATACCGTACATTTTAGGGATTCAATCATGTTTCACCGTTGTTCATCACCGATGTGAAATGGATGGGATTCTGTTGCAATTACTCCAGATTCTAGAAAAATGCAACACTATTTTTTTTAAAATTAAAGACAATATCTTTGCCAATTGCAACATAGCTAAATCCTAATCCAGAGGTGTAGCCAGGATTATTTATGGTCCCCAAAGTCAAACCCCAAATTTTTGTCCCCATTTGTCAATTTTTGCTATAGTTTGGCTATTCCCCTGTCTTAATCCTTTAGTTAGTTCTATACTTCTAACAATAATGTCCTTTTTTTTTTGACAATTTGAGGGGAATTAGCCCAAAACATGCAATTGTCCATGTTTTCTGTCAATTTTAGTCACAAATTCCAAAGACATGGTGGAGTCTAAGTATTCAAAGTCTTTAATACAGACTAAGAGTGAGCTCATAATTAAAAAGTTAATGTTGATTATTTGAGTATAGTTAAGAACAGAAAATCTGTTTACTAAAGAATAGAATGCATTATTAGTCTTTGTACTTGCAAGTCTTTGGCAGGACCCTCCATATATTGGGAATGTGCAAGCTCGGGGTGAACTCTGACCCTCTGCTTTTGGACCTTACTCCTATCCCTGACTACACTGCAAAATATTTTTCACCCCGAGAATTAATTTTCACCCCATGTATTTGGATTTTCTGCAAGCTCGGGAGTGAAAAACACGGAAAACAACCCCTGACTTTCGGGCCTTAATGCTACCCCTGGTCTTTGGGCTTGATTGTCACAGCCAATGAAAAATGCCATAAACATGCATTATTTTGGCCCTTAAATTATTGCCAAAAATTGACCAAAATATTTGAATGATATATAGCAAAGGTGTATCTTGTTCATTTGATCAGATCATGGAAGTACTTACTTCCATGATCAGATATTGATTAATCCAAATTTTTAGTGGTCAAACCTTTTTGAAACAGTATTGCTGATTGATTAAAATTGATTGATTTATTGGGAAAGTCTATCCTGATCAATAATTTTCTACTACAAACTTTATATTTATTAAATAATATAAGAATTAATTTCCTGAACAATAACCTGGTTTTTGGTGTGAATTTATTTTGCCTCATCATACATGTACATAAGGGTATCAATAAAGCACCATTTCCTTTTGCCAGCCATCACTACGAGGCTGGTCGAGTGCAGATCCGTCGGAACTCGCTATTCAATATGGAATAAATGCTAACCTCATCGTGACATCATCCAAGCAGCAAAGTTCATCCCATTGGAAAAGCGTTATCCAACGGATCTACAGTCGACCATTCTGCTACCCATGGCCAGAAAATTGCTTATCTAAGTTTGTTGCACAACATATATTTATTACTGCAACCACTCGGGTATAAGCCCACCCACCTTAGACGGCAGATTTCACTTCGAAAATGGGGGTGGGCTTATCGGGAAGGGCTAGTGCTTGAATTTAAAAATAAGAACAATCACCCCCCATTTGTATATGTCTAATGTGCCAGTAATTTCTATCATCTATGTCAATTTCTTAAAATAATAAGGGATGTTAATTATCAACTGATACTTTTTTATATTTGTTCTTAAATATGAGAGCAAAGCATTGATTTGATTTAAAAACTTGGCCAAAATTTAGTAATGGGCTTATACCTGAGTGCACCCTTGTTCCCAGAATGTTTTGAAAATAGGGGTGGGCTTATAGCGAAGGTGGGCTTATACCCAGGTGGTTATGGTATTTACCAAATTCCCCAAACTCCTGGTCTGTGACATAAACTTTGACATAATGTGAATTTTCACACAATGTATTAAAGCTCATGTAGTGTTGTGTACTTTGCCAATTTTGAAATACCTTGGGATACCGGCTTTTTTAAATTTGTGATTTTTCTCAGAGTCCTATACATGAATGAACATAATTATTTGAGGATTTATTATTTACGTGGCATGTGTGTTAAGCGGAAAAGCACAAATATTAATGTTCTGTGAAAATGCCCACTTTTACAGTATTCATGTGCCATGAGGAGGGCTAAATTGGGATGAGCAAGAAATAATTTCTGGCAGGAAAAAACTAAAGTATATGGGATGCTATACAACAGGCTGTATCAAAATGATTGATACACAAATAGTTGTGATATTTGCAACATAGAATTCTCTTGAAATGACAAAAGTTTATATATTGATCCACAATTGGGTTATTTTGTGTTGCAGTCTTGTACATACTTGTACTTGAAACTTGGGTAATAATCATTTTGATACAACCTTATAGTAGGCCAACATATGGCTATACATAGTGATCAAAAAAAACTACCAAATACAAACAAAACTAGCAAAGTTTTAATTTAAAGCATGAGCAAATTTTGGGAGTTATTTTATTTATTACATGGAGACTTCTGGATACACAATTGGAATTTAGAAGTTAGTTAAATCCTGTTAAAACCGATATCAATGTATTGTTCTCATCAAAAGGTTTCAGAAAAAGAATAGTTTAATCTGCCTCCGACATACAGTTCCCGAGTTATAGGCAAAAAGGTCAAATTTTGGGGTCCACAGGTGTCCACAATTGAAAAATGCTCCTTTTTTCATCCAATACATTGTTTTGGATGTTTTGTTCCATATCAATAGGTCAATGGTCAAAATAGGTCATATAATATCAACATGCAGGGCTCAATTGATTTTGATCTTTTTTGCCCATGTTACTAAGATAACAAAGGGGTAACAAAGCACCCGAGATATGGTAAACTTCTTTTTTTCTAACTGTTTTTGCAAGCAGAGCACTCTGAGACCATTTTTATTAAAATCAGAGAATTTTTAAATGTGTGTCCCCCCTGTGGAATCCAAATTTTGACATTTGACCTTTTCCACTATAACTGTACATCTGAGATAGGTCAACCTAAAATTATCCTTATGACAAGAGGAATACATTGACATGGTTTCTAACGAAATTTGACCAACTCTGAAATTTCACCCCTGCATAAACAGCCTTTTGGATTCATGCAAATTAGGCACTGTTCCACGCTCCTTTGAGAGGTCGGCCCAATGGAGTAATATTCTAAGTCCAACATGCTCCAAGAGCATGTTTTGAATGCACACTGCTCCAGGAGCATATTATATGCTCCTGGAGCAGTGTGCATTCAAAACATGCTGCTGGAGCATGTTGGACATGCTCCTTGAGCATTGTGCATTCAAAACATGCTCCTTGAGCATGTTGGACTTAGAATATGACTCCATATTATTCATGCTCAGAGCAGCTCTTCCTGGAGCATAATTTAGGACCAAAATCTCTTTGAGATTTTGGCCCAAAATTATGCTCCCAGAGCAAAGTGCTCAGGAGCATGAATAATCTGAGTAATATTCTAAGTCAACATGCTCCAGGAGCATGTTTTGAATGCACACTGCTCCAGGAGCATATATATGTTGGACATGCTCCTTGAGCATTGTGCATTCAAAACATGCTCCTGGAGCATGTTGGACTTAGTTAATTACTCCAGATTATTCATGCTCAGAGCAGCTTTTCCTGGAGCATTATTTAGGACCAAAATCTCTTTTGAGATTTTGGCCCAAAATTATGCTCTAAGAGCAGTGCTCCAGGAGCATGAATAATCTGAGTAATATTCTAAGTCAACATGCTCCAAGAGCATGTTTTGAATGCACACTGCTCCAGGAGCATATATATGTTGGACATGCTCCTTGAGCATTGTGCATTCAAAACATGCTCCTGGAGCATGTTGGACTTAGAATATTACTCCAGATTTATTCATGCTCGGAGCAGCTGTTCCTGGAGCATAATTTAGGACCAAAATCTCACAGAAGTACAACTACTTGGATATTGTGACATTTGATGTTTTTTGCAAGCTTTTGGGAGATGGAGTGGGACGCATGTGAAATGGATTCTGTTGCATTTAGTAGTGGGTAATTTCATATTTAGACTGACCTATGATTACACTAGGGCTATTTTAACGTGCCTCACTGTCACGCTTAAGTGCAATGAGATAAAAGTGTTGATGAAGTAGAGTGCGTTTCAAAAATAAAAATATTGACATTTTTACCTGCATGTGACCGTAAGAAAGGCTCTACCATTGTCTACTATTAAAGCATATCTACACGGATTGTTAATTGTCACTGTACAAATATTTTATCTCGGCACGTCACGTGACAGTGAGACACGTTAAAATAGCCCTGGATTACACAGTGTATAGTGCTATCTACTGAAGATAACAGACACACTGATCAGCATGCGGTGTAAAGTGCTATCAACTGCAGATAACGTATATACCACTGATTACAGTGTATGGTGTTATCTACTGAAGATAACAGGCACACTGCTGATCATGCAGTGTAAACTACTATCAACTGAAGATAACAGATATACCACTGATTACATACCGTATAGTGCTATCTACTGAAGATAACAGACACACTGCTGATCGTGCAGTGTAAAGTGCTATCAACTGAAGATAACAGTGTACCGTATAGTGCTATCTACTGAAGATAACAGACACACTGCTGATCATGCAGTATGAAGTGCTATCAACTGAAGATAACAGATATACCACCGATTACAGTGTATGGTGTTATCTACTGAAGATAGCAGACACACTGTTGATCATGCAGTGTAAAGTACTATCTACTGAAGATATTAGATATTACAGTCATCTTGGGCTATTTAAATGCAGGCACTTACTTTAATGCCCCTGTGGCCAGATGGGTGCTGACATTACAGGTTGCAGACAGGATGGGTCACATGGGCATTAAATTAAGTGCCTTAAATAGCCTAGGATGACTGAGAGTGCTGATCTACCTGAAGATAGCAGACACACTGCTGATCATGCAGTGTAAAGCCTCAACTGAAGGGTTATTAGTCAATAAATACAGCAACTTAGTTTTAATCCATAAACCTTACCCTAAATGTCACCCTTACCTGTCTAATTAAAAAATGACCCACCACTAAATGCACCAGAATCTATTACATATGCACCCATCTCCTAAAAGCTCACACAAAAATATCAAAAATTACAGAAAATCCAAGTGGAACATTGCCTAATTGGCATAAATCAAAAATGGCCACTTATACAGGGGTGACATTACAAAGTTGGTCAAATCTTGTTAAAAAGCCGACGATACCAATTTATTCCCCTCGTCATAGGGATTGAGTATACAGCTCTTGAGTAATAGGGAAAAAGGTCAAATGTCAAAATTTGGGTACCACAGGGAATAAAGATGTAAAAATTCTATGATTGTGAGAAAAACAAACTCAGATTGCTATGCTTGCAAAAACATTTTAAACAAAGAAAAGTTTGTCATATCTCAGGTGGTTGTTACTTTGGTAACATGCAGTGGGGGTAAAATCAACAAATTATGCTGAAATTTGCCCCTAAAAGTAGACAATTCCCTAATTTTGGGTTTTTAATGGGGAACAAGGGGAAAGAGTTCTGACTGGGGAATAATTTGAAACCAGTTTCATTAAAATTAGAATATTTTTCAACTGTAGCTGCCTGTGGACCCCAAAATTTAACCTATCACCTTTTTGCCTATAACTCAAGAACTGTATGTTGGAGACAGGTCAAACTATACTTTTTCCCCATTCTTATATGGATATTATCCAGAGTGGAATAACTTTGAAATCTCACACATGCATAAGTGGCCATTTTGGATTCATGCAAAAATTAAGCATTGTTCCACTACTTTGACTTCTGGTGAATTTTATTGATATATTCTTTAATATGTTTTTCTGAAAAGAATGGATGATAAATAGAACTTGCCCAATTTGCAAAACCGCAATGCCCCTCAAATAGCGAAGCGAGTTCTATTATAAAGCGTGATACCCCTCTAATAGCAAGCATCTTAGATCATTGTATGAGGGCCTGCTTGGAAAGCAGTGGTTGCCACTGAAGTAGTTTAAAGATTTCACAAATCAAATCAAACCGGTATAGGAGTCGAGCTCACAGCCTGTCTGTACTAGGTGGTTATATGAATTATGTTGCAATTAGTGGTGGGTTATTCAGGTTAAGCCCTTATTTACCTTTGACTGGGCTACCTCTTCCACAACAGTTTTAAAAAAACACAATACAGTGTCATTCATGTGAAGTCACAAATTTAGCACTCCAGTTCTTAAATATAGTCTGATAAAATGTCACTTTAATATATTACCAAAGATAATTCATTTCACCTCTTGATTTTTGCTGAATACTGGTACTTTACATTATACTATAACATTGTTTGCCAAATGTGTAGATTGAATGACCAACAAGAAAATGTACGCTCTATACAAAAAGCATATTTGTTTATGGCAGCTATCATTCATGAGATGCATTGTAGATTGATGTCCTGAGGTCCCTTTTTCAAATCATCATGCCCCTGTGAAACAAAAAAATAAGAAGAAGAACATGATTATTTAAAAAGCTTGAATTATAAAACCATTTGATGTATGAGCAATATTATTGCATGCAATGCATAGATGAAATCTACCAACATGAATTTCAACCAATGAATTTCTTGGATCTTGTATTCTATATCTACCTGTAGAAGTTTAAACTGGAGCTGGAGGTATGATTGGGAGGTCTATTTTTGGAGTCAGGGTACTGTGTCAGAACATTCAGAGCTAGAACAGATTTGAAAGCTGAAGTTGTCTGATGAGTAGCGGGGAAAGGTGGCGCAGCAGTACAGGTTCTACCTCAATAATCAGAGTTTGCAAGTTTGAGCCCCAGCAGTGCCATCGTGTTGTGCCATTGTATTGAACAAAGGCGCTTTACTTCACTTGCCTTTCTCTACCCAGGGGTGAAATGGGGAGCTGTTAGGAATATTGTCCATTTAGTGCCGTCCAAAGGTATGAGCATGCTTTAGGCATTGTATGGCAGCTGACACATTCTAACAACAGCGGAATAAATTTAAAGCGCTTTGTTACATGTGAAAGGCGCTGTATAAATGGCAACATTTATTAATATTGGATGTAAGCAAGTTGTTCCACTCTTTTACTGAATGAAAGAATTGAACATTGTACAATTCGTATCGTCTGAACATTTTCCCCAATACTTGACTTGGCTATGAAACTGCTTAACCCTAACCGCCTCAGGGTTTTTTTTGGCAACGCAAGAAGGAAAGAAGGAAGGAATAAAGAGAGAAAACAAAGAGAGAAGTTGTTTGCTCTGGGTGGGATTCGATTTATCCCAATTTTCAACAATTTGTTTTCTGTATTTAGTTTTGATGTTGACTGTAGTCTACTTACCAATTTACAGCAGCAGATCAATTGTATCTTCACAGACTCTTTATAGAGATAATTAATGTCTCCGTTTAAAACTTAAAAATCCACCTCCTGGTTCAACAAAAAATTTTGCATTCCCCCCTCAAGAAACAAAAAAAATTCGGGTTTCCCCTCGAAATGCCCACTCCCCCTGTCGTAAATAACGATCGCTCCCTAACATTTATAGACTAACAGTGCCTGTCCAATATTGTGTCATAATGGATGGGCCTGGGGATTAGCTGGCAAATATTTTGATTTTGAATCTAGCCAAAAGACAAAATCCTTTAATTCTCAATCAGAGTAATTTTTTTGTTTACAAGTAAAATTGTTTTTCCCTAAAAAATGAAGTTACTTTTGTAAGGACATCCCTGTTGTTTCTTAACCGGCACAAACATCTAAGCAGTAGAATCGTGTTTTTAGTTTGCGCACTTGTAGTAAGCAAACCCATTAGCATACGATCATCAAGGACAAGTGTGCTGCTGTTGTCGGCGCATGCGCGCTGTCTTATGCTGGTTTCATACTTGCCGCTTTGAAGATGATTTTGCTTCACTGCGCAGATGACACGTTATCGGCCAATCAGATTATTGGTCTGTTGTTATGATTGTGACTTGCCCACTTCCGTGTTTATGCTCTGCACGCTCTCAAAATGTAAACAAATGCCGTTCTTCTCTGACAAAAACCGTAGTTCGTACCATGGACGAATTAAATTTAAAACATTTTTTTATAGGCATTTAAAACACAATACCAGTACCTTTTACAGTTCTATGCAATCATGATCCTTTGATTGCCTGTAGTCATGGTAGTGTTAGTGTTGGGCCTATAATTTGGTTCATCAAGTTCGGTAGTGACCTAGGTGCTTATTTTGCTCGCCGCCCCAGACAAACAAGTACCTAGACCAGTGACTTTGACATGGGCGCATACCGGACGCAAGCAAGCAGATTATGTTCGCGGCTACAGAACATGTTGCATTTGTGCGCAGTAATAATGGCGCAACAATCACGCAAGCGAGCGCATCTTTCTCTCCAGACATGAGCGCTTATTTCTCCGCGTCCGACCACCCGACCAAAATCACCTTGGATACGTGGCTTCACCTACTGCCATGGTTAAGTATGGGCACTCATAGGTCTAGGTGGTATGTCTATGCTTGCCGCAGTGTCGAACGCGCAGCGTAAAGTTAAACACCATGTACACGTCGCGCGCACGGCCGATTTGTCAGCACGCTTGCGGCACAACCGCGAAAAGAGCATTGATATCACTACCAAACTTGAGGTGAACCAAATTATAACTTTTCAATAGAGGTAGTCATTGACATTATTGTGACGTCAACGCCGCCATCTTGTGGGTATGAGTACCTTGTTGCTAAAGTTGTTTTTTTTAAACTTCCGTGGTCGGGGTACGGGCTGGTGAATTGCGATGGCGTAAAAGTGACAAGGTCGCCTACTACACGCCGAACAGACAACGAATGGGTCAACCGACTTGTTGTCAAGTCGTTGATCATCCAATCAGCGTGATTGTTTATTTTTTCTGTGTGTACGCTTCGTAGGCGCTTGGCGCTGGCTCGGACCACGGAAGTTTAAAAAAAATAACTTTAAGATCACCGCGTTGACGCTTGACTGAAGAGGTGCACAACGCATTGCGACTACTGCGTAATCGAGGACGTAAAGTCTATCGCATGGCATGCAGTACGGCAGGACCCACTAGATGGCGGATCCCGCGGAAAAGGCTATTGCTGTTGCCGATTGCCCAGACCATTTCGTTCTAATTTCCGGCAGAAACCTAATTAATTAACCTCAGCAAGGTCAAGGACAATGTCAGGAATATGTGTACGGTGTAAGCTCATGAACATATTAAATGAATACATGAATAACGTCCATGTTAACATGTAACATCACGACATGAACATATGCCAGTGCATCTCACAATTACAAACACATGAACATGTAAGCTTACAAAATTAAACATTGACTGGCCCGGGACCGCACGTGACTCAGTCAGGCCGATCAGACAGTCACATTTCTCTCAGAATTCAGCCCGGCTTCAGCTCACGACAGGCAACTGCAGACAACAAGGCTAGTGGAAAGGTTTGTGTACTCAAAGGAATGATCAATCATGATTTCGATCAGGCGACAGGAATGCACAAAATCTCTTTGTGTTTCGCCGCCGACCCTTCGCCCCGCCCACAATTTCTTAAAACTTTTTACAGATTTTTATCTGTCCAGGCTCCGACGTCACTCTGCCCTAGCGACCAGGCTGCCCTAGCGACAGTGTGACATTTTGGTCAGATAAAAACTGCCTTCGTTGCTCACCCCATCTATCTAAGAGATCAAGCACTAATTATGCATTCAGAACTGGTAAGACTGATTTACGTTGAAGTGTTCTGATTGGTCCGCAATGTTAATATGAATATTTATCTCGAAATGTCAATATGAATATTAAGTAGATATCATGAATACGTAATGAAGTTCGGTCGTCTTTCATCTTTGTCAGGTCGAAGTATATAATAGTGATTGTGAACCGTTCGATCGGGAAAAGTGGTGGCGCTATATTAATAATTAATCAAACCAGCAGGGACACGATACGATGATTCGATCTTTATTGAATATTTTTTTATGATATTTTCTGATTACTTTAAACAAACAGAAAGAGACAAAAATAAGATAAATGAATACATAATATTTTAAAAATGTATTTTATTTGACAAAACATTTTACAAACAATACAAGAATGCCTACAGCTCTTGATGTGACACAAACAATAGAAGTTGCTATCTACTGTAGATAGCAACTCTATAACAGGTTGCTGCCTATATTCTCGCCAGTAAGTTTAGTATCTTGTTATATGTGACACAAATAATAGAAGTTGCTATCTACTGTAGATAGCAACTCTATAACAGGTTGCTGCCTATATTCTTGCCAGTAAGTTTAGTATCTTGTTATATGTGACACAAACAATAGAAGTTGCTATCTACTGTAGATAGCAACTCTATAACAGGTTGTTGCCTATATTCTCGCCAGTAAGTTTAGTATCTTGTTATATGTGACACAAATAATAGAAGTTGCTATCTACTGTAGATAGCAACTCTATAACAGGTTGCTGCCTATCTCACCAGTAAGTTTAGTATCTTGTTATATGTGACACAAATAATAGAAGATAGCTACTGTAGATAGCAACTCTATAACAGGATGATGTCTACTGTAGACAGCACATTTATTATCTTTTGCATTGTGAAAAAATATACAATGTGCTGCAGATAGCAACTTTATGTGACAAACATAATTATAACACATGAGATAGCAAGTTTATCACCATGTTAATGTGGCAATGTGACAATCAGATAACACATGAGATAGCAAGTTTATCACCATGTTAATGTGGCAACAAAGGAAAGCATTTCTGTGGTTAATTAGATTGATTGTGATACTTGTCTGGGACCAGTATAAGGCCAAAAAAAAAAGGTTTTGTCTCAAAGCTCACGAGAAATTTAAAAACAAATGCGAAATGCGATTTTTTTTTTTTTTTTTTTTTTTGATTTTTATTTTTTTTTTTTTTTTTTTTATTTTGAAAATTTTTTTTTTTTCTTTTTTTTTTTGGAAAAACTATAAAAAAATTTTTTTTTTTTTTTTAAATAAAAAAAATTTCCGCATTTGTTTTTTTTTCAAATCGTGGGATTTTACAAACGCAGCATAAACTTTGAGATGAACCTTTTTTTTTTGCCTAATGAATATTGCCAACTTTACAGAAGCAGAAAGCATGACATGAAAGATAAAACAAATATCTGCTAGCTAGAAAAACAGGTGTATCAGTCATTAGGGATGAAAAAAGCAAGTTACTCATTGTTGTTGCTTTTCTTGTTTGCAACATACTCTCCAGATCATGTTAAAGTCCCATTCGGTGATCCCAGCGAAAGTGTAAAAAAAAAAAATTGTTTATAAATTGCTTAAAAGTGAAGGATAAGTCATTCAAATTGTCATTTGGTATTTTTGAAAATCGGGCAAAAACAAAGAAAACAACAGTATTGACAAAGTTGAAGCTCAATTCAAATACATGTATCTTACAGATTCATGTAAATTCCTTATTTTGTCTGAAATATGCAGCTTTCGGCTGAACCATTTACAGGCTATGTTAGCACATCTATGACAATGACAAGGGTACCAAAATCAGAATTTTGATGATTTTTACGATCATCCGGATGAGCAAATCACTAGCCTTTAAATGATATGGCATAAGGTGTATGCTCAGATGTATGTGTGAGCGAGTAAATGCTAAATAATAAGTCCAAATTGGCAACCATGCATTTTTATGTTGACATACAGTAGCAGTATGGTAAAGATTACCTGTCTGGCTGTTATCTCCTGTGCATGTGATTCACCTATTAAGTTGTTAATAATGCCACTGACCTTGATAATGGAGTTTGAAACACATTAGGATATCACTAGCACAGAATAATTAAGTTTCGGCAATTTGAACAGCATTAGCTGGCAATGATGCAATGCAACGATGGTAGGATAATTGGCATGATAAAATTGAGATAGAGGGTAAAAAACATGTCTGCCACCATAAATGGACTGTAATGTCGGCTTTTTGAGATACTGAACATGCAGATTCTCCTAAAAATAAGTTTTACATTGATATATTACATGTCTCTATTGCTTAATTGATTGAAAGGGAGTAAAAAAATAAAACAAATGCATTGAGAAATTCTTTGTTTTCTATTGTTTTGTTTTTTTATATCGGAACTTGTTCTGCTGACATTAAGGCCCCCTTGTGGTGGATGGTCACATTTGCCAATTTTTTAAAAGAGTACACCACATTTATTCAAGCAATTCATCTATAATTAATTTTTTTCCAGAAGATATCCATTTTTTGGTGTCATAGATCACATTAGCGCACCTGTAAAAAATATGTCAGTACAGTAAACGTTCGCCAAATGGCGCTATGAGCTCCCTTGACATAACTGGAATTTTAGACACAAACTAAAAGTGCCTTCCCATAAAAATCCCACCAGCAAATAAGGGCACATACCCTTAATTCTTGTTGAGATTTTTAGAGGAGGCATCTCTCTAGGGTCTCTGATTTGTAAATGAAATTTACCCCAAGGCCAAGGAGCACATGTGCGCCATTAGGCAAACGTTTATTGTATTAATATTCATTTTGTCCGTGTGTGAAAGTGGTCTAATACAGATATAATATGACATTTATCATGAATGTAGGAAATTTTTATTTTCACACAATTTGGAAACCATGATTAAACTTTGAATGCAAACAGTCAATGCTGTGAATAGTCATTGTCACAGTTGTTTGAAACGATTTGTGAAATATACACGAAAGCTATTGTGATGAAATTTACTGATTAATGATTCTTGATCAGTTAAGATGCGTTCAGATGATGGTGACTAGCCATGAGACTAGCATCACATTTGCTAGCGTCGAGGTTAAACTCCTGGTTATCAGCCATCAAATCGAAGCTGGAATTTTAACCCTAAAAAATTGAGTGGTTAACTAGTCCTGAAACACTAATCAAGACTTAGCCAAGAGCCTCTATGCCGTAATGATAGCTACATCGCACTTAGCCATTCTAAGTGGGATATTTGACCTGTCGTGTAGGACTACGAGGTAATACAAGACCAGCCGAATGAGGCAGGATTTGGTCTTAATTTAGTCAGGAGTCTATTGCTAGCTCTGCGCTAGGCTTGTGGTTTAAAGACAGGCACTCTGGACTATATCAGTAGGTTTTGTTTAGGCTCAAGTTTCAACTAGTTTTGAGACTTAGTGACCATCTGAACAGGCCTTTATTCCAGCAGTTGTATTAAAAGAATACCTCTGATTGTTAATGTGGTTATTTTAAATTAACTAATAAGCTTTTTGGAGACAGCTTATGTTGTCATACCGGCAGTGACCTTGATAATGATAATGTTTTTAATAATACATGGAAAGAATTATGTTTGGACCACAATTCATGCAGTAGTAATGAAACAATCTTTTCTATAATGCTGTGGTGATGTGTTAATAAAACACACATTTACATTCTGGAATTAATTTTAATAGAGCCACAAGCTGCGTGTTAATAATGAAACAATCTTAAATGTTGCGTTAATAGAAATCACGTTCAACGCTGCTATGGGCTATTCCATTTCGTAAACCACACCCCCTCATAAATATTTTTGAATTCTAACCAAATTTATCAAGTTCAACCATTCCAGTCCATCAATTTTCATCACAAAACAGTGGAGTAGAAGATTTTTGAATTCCATACAAAATTTCCCCAAGGGGCCAAATGGGTAAAATTCAACATGATTTCATAATTTTCATATTCTCAGTTGAATTTTAGCATAAAAACCACAGAAATGTTTAAAAGGATAGACCATATGGTTCAACTGGGAATGAGATGGCAATGAAATTTTCCACAGGGGTGTGATGATTTCAAATGGAATAGCACAAATGGAGTTTTAATTAGACTACATTCTGTGAAGCAATAATGGTACAATTTTAAATGGTGCATGGTATGTTGATAAATCACCAACTAGCATTCTGAATGGATTTTAAGTCATGAGGCTAGTTGGTGTGAACAAATTGTGCACTTTAAATAGCAAAACAACCTTGATAACATAGATTGATGCAGGGGGGGGGTGATTGAGTAGGGATGTGCGGCTGAGATACTGAAGTGATACCACAAGAATAAGTCAAATTTGACAGAAAAAAGACCGAACATGTTTTTTATGTTTCTATTCAAAATTATGTAAATTTGCCCATGTTCTTGACTTTTTTTTACAAATTTTGCTAAACAACAATGAATCTGCATTTTCCCCAGAATTGTAGCGAATGTGTAACATAAAAATGATTTGTCACACAACTGTTCTGCTAAATAGGCTATTCCAGTTGAAACCTATATACCCCCTATGGTAGACATGACCTTAAATTCCCACACAAGGGGTGTAGATTTGAAATGGGCTATTCCAGAAAATACGTGCACACCCCCTATAGAGGAGTAAATTTTCAATCAAAGAAATGTCCGGATTTCCAAGCCTGCTTTCTGAAAACGACTGGAATTCCAGTTGCCAATGTCACTTGAAAAAGCATGGAAATCCAATTAAATGAAGGAAAAATCACGGAAATATCCAAAATGAGCTCTCAAATTAAGGATTTCTTGTTTTGAACTATTTTCCTGCGGATTTTTTACCTTTGGACACTTTAAAAGTCTGGATTTCCAACAATCATGATTGGACAAAAAGGCCGGATATCCGACTCCTCTATAGGGGGTGTGCATCTATTTTCTGGAATAGCCCAATGAAATCACCCATTCAGGTAACTCCATGTGAAATTCACATCCCCTGTGTGTGAGATTAAGGTCATGTCATCCATAGGGGGTGTATGGGTTTCAAGTGGATTAGCCCATTCTGCAGAACAGTTTTGTGACAAATCATTTTTATGTTATTATTATTTTAATAATTGTTTGCATCATAAGTCTGCTATACTCTGATCAGCTCTTTAGGAGGGACTCATAACATTGTGGATTGATACAGAATGGCGTACACACAGCTAGGCGCAGCACCTACGCGAACTGCGCTTTGCGTTTTGCGTGAATGACACATGCTTTTGTGAATTTACGCGTGCGTAAGTTGGAACTCTATTGACTCGCGCAGTAACAAAAACCGAATAATTCCTGCTGATCATAGTATAAGTAGCTGTATGTCACACAGAAAATTTGATTTTAGAAGCAGGGATAAATTACCTTGGATTTTGTGTTTGTATTGAAGTGTTTATTGTTATCTACTGTAGACAGCAGCATAATGCATATAATGTGTGAATTTTTTTGTACTTCTTTATGTTGATGCATCTTCTAGTACACTTCTTGCTTTGTAAAAATTAAAAATAAGTTTAACTTATTTTTAAAGATTTATGTAACAATACCTCAAAACATTTTTATGGTTAAATATAACATAATATTGTGCTCATGATGTAGTTCAAGTAGTTTGGTCCCATCTATTTTACTATTATGCCTACTTAGCTATAGTAACATTCAAATCCAATCCTCTTATATGTTCCCCACATGAGTGATTGAATGATAAACCTTCACATTATATTATAGGAAAGATCTATAAATATTTTTGATTTTATTTAAGGATCAAGCATGATTGAATTTGTAATTTTGTTTTTTCATAGATGCTGGTAACAAATCTGAAATAAAAAAAAAGAGGCTAAAAAGCAAAATCAATTCCAAAAATTATGTTTTTTCCCCAAATGCACATGGGACAGAAATAACACAAGCCTTCTGATTTCCTTTATAGAACCCATATCATTCCTTTTGTGTGTCAGCTTTATTTGTCTCAATATTTGAGTGCAGACGCCGCTAAGTCACCCGCCCTCAGACCTGAATTATAAAAAAGATGACCTGCTTTTATTTATCAATTATTGTCTGCAATATATAATTATTAGTATCTCTGAGACCCCTCATAAAATCAAGTATAATATTTGTCTTTTAACTAGAAGCGATATGTGTGCTATTAAGTATGGAATATTAATAGGTAAAGTCGCCATAATTGCATAGTTGAGTTCCACTCCAGTGTGAATTTTATCAAGCAAGCATGGTGTGAAGTGACAGCTAAGTGGTCAATGTAGCCGAAGGGAGAACATGCCATTTACACTAATAATACAACTTCCGACTGCTGCATCTACAAATGTTGACAATTCTGACCCAGTTTATCTGTATGCGTTTGTATCCGTATTCAAACTGTGGAGGTGTGGATATTATACACATACCAACCAACTGTAGTCGTATTGCACACATGGAGCTCCATGGTTAGAATTAGCTTCAAAAACAGTGTCTTTGAGCCATATATAGAGACGGTATAACACCTCCAATATTGTGATGAACACCTCCATAATTTTGTATATGTATGTGTGTGTGAAAAACTCATGGTTATACTATTTTTTCACCCTGATGTGGTAGTGACGTCAGTGGGGATTTCATTGGGCGCAGCTTCAAACCGCTAGTATTCGCTCAAAAGTGCTGGTGTACACACGCACACACTTAAAGTTGTTGCATAGATGCGCGGACAAAACAGCTGCCTTGGCGCGTTGACGTCATTGCAACATCAGGGTGGAAATTATGGTATAGAATGTGTGCGACGAAACTACAAGGTGGAAACTTACATAATCTCCACACTTGGGGGATCATACACTCTTAAAAAACTGGTTCTAGGTCTACAAGGAGAGAAAGAGCCATTTCAAACCTGAAAAGGATTCTGGAAAGGTCAGAAAGAACCATTTTAGAACTGAAAAGGGTTCTGGAAAGGCCAGAAAGAACCATTCTTGGTTCTTTAAATTGTCAAGAACCCTTTTCTCATGAGGGTTCTACATAAAGGACAGCTAGGAACCCTTTTTTTCTAAGAGTGTACCTGTACAGGTGTGTATGTGTCAGTTTGTGACACAATTCTATTTCTATTGCATTACAATCTGATCCACACTGGAAAATGTCAGCAATTGTGAAAAGTGAACTATCATTGCATGCATATCACAGTGTTATAGTCCTGCATATTTGTGGGTGTTTTTTTGTTGCACCAGATGACTGTCACATTTTCAGTTCTCCGCAGCAACTTTCCGTTCTTGGCCTAAGTTTTCCGCTCAAGTGATTAGCTTGCTCAGGTCATTGTTCTCCTTTTTTATGCTGCAGAAGATTTTAGTCACTGTGGAAATGATGGCCGAGAATTAACTGTTGCGGAAAAACGCCTGCAATACTGTAACATCAGACTATACCTTGCCCGTAACCAGGTCAATTCCTCCTAGATTAACCAAAACACATTTTATCATTCATTTATTTATTCATTTATCTATTTGTCAGTTCCCAGAACTAACAGAACTACATTTACAAATTTCCCAAAGTACTCTAATCACAAATTAGGCAGATGATCACTAAAATACCCCGGTATAATAAAAAAAAATTGCAGTCATTCCGATATTCCTAACACGAAAAAGAAGCATTAGTGTTGAGTTCACTGACCTGTTATCACTTATATTGGGCTATTCCATTTAAAATCCACACTACCCCTGTGGAAGATTTAGCTAAAGTCTTCCACAGATGGAGTATCAATTTTGAATAGAATAGACATTTGGGTAACTTCCTTTTGTAATACTCACTCCAGTTGTGGAAGATATAGGAAAAGCCATAATACAGGGGGAGTATGGGTTTCAAAATGATTAACTCTGACCAATTACATTTGAAAAACATACTCCCCCTGTGGAAGACATTTCCTATATCTTCCACAGGGGTAGTGTGGATTTCAACTGGAATAGCCCATTTTTAGTCTCAATACATGCTGTTAGTGCTGCTAAACTTGTTCATCTGGTTCACCAAGCTTGTCACTTCACTGTGAATAACTGATCTGATTTACTGCTCCAATACAAGGTGATTTTACAAGTCAATTGTTGCAAATACATCAGGTTCAAATTGTGAACTTGTTTCTCCATTCAATTATAAGCCCTTTCTATGCAGGTAATGAATACAGATGGTACATCCAAATTTTCTAATACTAAATAAATTCAGATATGAATACCGTAACCACTCCGGTATAAGCCCACTTTCAAATGGAATCAACACATCAAGCAGCTCCATTTGAATTTGTACTCCCCCTATAAAGTTATTCTCTGGATGTGGCATTTTCAGTTCTTGGCTTTGACATTCAGTTCTCAGCCATGATGTACCTCTCAAGTGAGAAGCCTTGTTCAGGGCTTCATTCTCTTCAATATTTTCTACAGCGGAAGAATTTTAGCCATTCCGGAAGATGCTGGCCGTCATTACCCACTGGATCTGTTGCAATGGAAAATTGCCTGTATAACCGGGCCTTGTGTTTGTTAAATAGCTCTGAGGCTTTGGCATATTAATGGAGATGTTATTACACAGGAATTACAGGAAGGAAGGAATAATTTCTTTGGCTATTTGTCATCAGCCAATGATTGACCATTAAGTACTGTCCAAGTCATCTACCTTGCAAGTGGACCAATAATGCCCAAAATGAGTTTTTTTTTTGTTCACAGACAAATTTTAGCCATAGGTGTGCAATTAAGTAAAGAAATCCTAATGAATAAGTCAAAGTGCTTCAGAATAGTACTAGAACATGCTCACGGGATGTAACAGAAGTGGAGCAAAATACTGTTTTTTTTTCTTCAGGATTTTAAAGTATTCAGTGTTCTGTTGGTACCTCCTTGCCTTGAATGCTTTTTTTATTTTTTATTACAGGCTTATATTTTGGATCAAAAACATAAGATTTTTTGCTACCATTCTTCTGTAAAGAGGAAACTGCTGCTTTTAACATCTAGGCGTACTTATTATATATAAATATTTCTTGCTATCTACAGTAGACAGCATCAAGCATTCTATTATCTAAGACCCTGGAGTCACATTGGAATTTAGGTGGCTATCAAATTCAGTACCATTGGTGTAAACAGGTACAGTCCCTATTTGATTTTTGCCCGGGGAGGGGCACTGGTCATTGACAAGGGGGTATCATGCGTGGCCACGAAGTTTCAAATAGCACCCTAAACAAGTATTTACGAGGTCTGAAAATGCACCCCTAAACAAGTATGACAAGTGCAATTTCATACCCTAAATAAGTATTGACATTATTTTTAGTAAGTAAATCAGTCATATTTTGACTCTAAAACCCTTCATGATAACTGGGGAAACACAAATTCAAAAGTTCATAACTTTTAATCTTTATTACATACTACATTTGTCTCAAAGGACCCTAAACACTGATTTATTGTACAAGGTATACCCTTTTTCTCAAATTTCCTTGTTTTAGATACCCTATTCACGATACGTAAGTACAGTGCCTGATCATGAAAAAAGACCCTTTTTACTTGAATCTTTGGCCATGCATGATACCCCCTGGTCAATGACCAGTGGCCCCCTGGGGATTTTGCCTTAAGAACAACATCATTATTTGAGCTTGGGACTCAAACAAGGGAAGAGTCTTACGCATCATACACTGGAACACTATGATGGAAACATTCAAACATTACAAACTAGCGTTACCACACTCAGTTAACACAAGTGTGCTTATCCCCTATCGATTACGCTACTATTCACAAATGATGAATATTTCCAAAACTGGGCCAGTTTGTAGCATGATTATGTCATCATATTCCTTTGTGTTCACATTTGTCATTGTATCATGTTTACTCAATGAACCATGATGTTGACCTCCATCCATGTGAGGTCAACTTCATGAATGACGACATTGTAATTGCTGCGGTGTGTATATAACCAGAAGTGATCACGACATGATGACGAAGTACTGAACGGGTGAATGATCGCATCATTCATTTTACTATCAATGTGATCGTAATGAAGATGTGACACTCTGACCAAAAACATATGTGTGTAGACTTCTTCTGCTAGAATAAACAGTTATAAGTAATTTGTGTTTTTATGTCAGATAATAGAAGGGAAAAGTAAATATCATATATATCAAATATTCCAGAAGACAACTTGAAAGTTTCTGTTAGTGTAGAACTTAATGGCGTGTATTATGGTAATATCGTTGCAATCAAATTCCGTATGATTTAAGGTCAAAATCAAATTACTGTTTTGTTCCTTGTGCAAATTTGGTGAGTAGTATTGGCTATTGCAGTTGAAATCCTTACACCCCCTATGGAAGACATGACCTTAATCTCCAACACAGGGGGTGTAGATTTCAAATGGAATCAACCATTCAGATATTACTCCATTTGAAATTCACACTCCCTGTGTGAAATATTAAGGACATGTTTTCCATATGGTGTATGGATTTCAACTGGAATAGCCCATTGCATTGTCTGTCTACTATAGACAGACAACACCAGACAAGTTAAGGACATGTCTTCCATAGGGTGTATGGATTTCAACTGGAATAGCCCATTGCATTGTCTGTCTACTATAGACAGACAACACCAGACAACTTAAGGACATATCTTCCATAGGGTGTATACATTTCAACTGGAATAGTCCATTGCATTGACTGTCTACTATAGACAGACAACACCAAACAACTTAAGGACATGTCTTCCATAGGGTGTATGGATTTCAACTGGAATAGCCCATTGCATTGTCTGTCTACTATAGACAGACAACACCAGACAACTTAAGGACATATCTTCCATAGGGTGTATACATTTCAACTGGAATAGTCCATTGCATTGTCTGTCTACTATAGACAGACAACACCAAACAACTTAAGGACATGTCTTCCATAGGGTGTATGGATTTCAACTGAATAGCCCATTGCATTGTCTGTCTACTATAGACAGACAACACCAGACAAGTTAAGGACATGTCTTCCATAGGGTGTATACATTTCAACTGGAATAGTCCATTGCATTGACTGTCTACTATAGACAGACAACACCAGACAACTTAAGGACATGTCTTCCATAGGGTGTATGGATTTCAACTGAATAGCCCATTGCATTGTCTGTCTACTATAGACAGACAACACCAGACAACTTAAGGACATGTCTTCCAAAGGGTGTATACATTTCAACTGGAATAGTCCATTGCATTGGCTGTCTACTATAGACAGACAACACCAGACAACTTAAGGACATATCTTCCATAGGGTGTATGGATTTCAACTGGAATAGTCCATTGCATTGGCTGTCTACTATAGACAGACAACATCAGACAACTTAAGGACATGTCTTCCATAGGGTGTATGGATTTCAACTGGAATAGCCCATTGCATTGGCTGTCTACTATAGACAGACAACACCAAACAACTTAAGGACATGTCTTCCATAGGGTGTATGGATTTCAACTGGAATAGTCCATTGCATTGGCTGTCTACTGCAGACAGACAACACCAGACAACTTAAGGACATGTCTTCCATAGGGTGTATGGATTTCAACTGGAATAGTCCATTGCATTGGCTGTCTACTATAGACAGACAACATCAGACAACTAAGTATTCCTTGCATGTTGTGACAGTCATTTCAAATGTACTGCACTTAGTTTGATAAACAAACATGTTCCTCTCTCATCTGTTAAATATTCCTATCATGCAGTATCTCCTCATGCACCTTTAAAGAACAAGAAAAAGGATTTGGTTGCAACGATTTGGGTGAGCGGTGACTATATGTCTGGGATTCGATCTTTTAGAGCGGTGCATAAAATTGCCAACTTTGCATATGATAACAGTCACACGGGGCAATTCAGCACCTTATCAAGATTCATGCTTTGCAGGGTTTTTTTTTTTAAGGGAGAGTCCCTTTTCATGTATAGGGATATTTCTTTATCCTGTTCATACTTGAAAATCGTTTACAATTTGGGAGTGGATGGAATGATCTCATAATTGTCTTGGTTTTGGTTTGGGTGTGAGGCTTGGATTCTGTCAACTGAAAACATACCAAATTTGATGGGAAAAAGAGGTCTAAACATATACTTATGATCTGGACTTTAAAATATTTTCTAATAAAAAAAAATTTTTTTTGCAACAAAACAATTCCATTAAGTTGTGTCATCTACTGTAGATTAAGTTGCTATCTACTGTAGATTAAATTGCTATCTACTATAGATTAAGTTGCTATCTACTGTACATTAAGTTGCTATCTACTGTAGATTAAATTGCTATCTACTATAGATTAAGTTGCTATCTACTGTACATTAAGTTGCTATCTACTGTTGCTTAAGTTGCTATCAACTGTAGATTAAGTTGCTATCTTCTGTAGATCTGTACATAGCACTGTATCAATTAAGGCACCACACCTAATTTGGTCGTATAGTAATATCGGTGCCTGGTTAGGTATCGATGACTCTTTCTATCATACCCTGGTGATGTAATTATATGTATCAAGCATAATAATTAACATTTGCATAGTATTATCATTTCTCATTTAATGCTCTGCCTGCTAGCCATGCGCTTCAACGGAAAAGTTCAAAGTTTAAAAAAAATTTTCTCAAAATATCAAGAGCTATCTTAAGAACTACTCAACCAATAATAGGCTTGTTTGTACTCATTTTAATGCAATTTTCATGCTGATTCCAAATATGGTCATAAAAATTTACATTTCTGAAATTTTTGAATTTTTAAATTTTTTTTGAAACTTGTTGTCTGCAGTCGGCACCCGCGTGAAGAGAGTTAAATAGAAAATAAATGCACTATGCAAGTGATCAGGGTACGATAGAAAGAGCCATCAGTCCATTGGGGCACCGATAGTGCTATAGGACCAAATAAGATGTTGTGCCTGAATTGCCATCCACTGTAGATACATATTGTCAATTAAGATGCCAGGTTGTCCCACAGATAAAAAAAAAACCTAAAAAACACATGCTGCATTAGATTTTTAACTTGGGAAGGGCTTTGAGACAAACTCATAAATTAAAATGGCCTTATAATGCAAAATGGGCAAGTAGCATGATAAAAGCCAAAATGTTCAAGGTGGTGACATGAATCGTTCATATTAAGTTGACTACAATTACACAATTTTCTCTCCATAGTTTTCTAGCAGGAAGTTGCATATAAAAATATGCATGTCTATTACTATAAGGAGATGTGCCTCAGCAATAAAGCTGTAATTTCAGTCATGAGAGAATTCAACATGTGCCAATCAATAGAATGTGAAGTCTTAATGCTGCTGCTGTATTATAGTGCATTATGGCATTCATGCATGGATTTAATCGTTTTAACATCCAATTACATGTTGCGTCTTGCTGTGTATGTGGGCATTTAGTTTCAATTATAGTTTTTCCAATCATCATATAATTTTTGGTTGTTGTTGTTGTTGTTGTTGTTGTTGTTGTTGTTGTTGTTGTTGTTGTTGTTGTTGTTGTTTCGTGATGAGTGACCAAAGTTTGGACTTGACTGGAATGAACATGAAAAAAACAACAACTAGTACTGATCCATTTTTCGTGCATATCATTTCATAAAAATTTTATCCTCTTTTCACTAAGTAGATCAATGGACATTTCCTATGCTCTAATCAATGACCAACCTGAGGCCTGTGTGGGCTACATGCGGCCCTCGCCGATGTCCAAGTTGGCCTGAGTCAAGCCTTTCTTCCCCCTGGGTCTTTTTTACCAACAATTACATTAATATATAAAATAAAAGCTATTCCCTATTCCAGAATAATAATTTTGGAATTAAAAAAATATTATCTTCTTTTGCCAAATGAAACAAAGCTAAATCCTAATCCTTTAGTTAGCAATAACTGGCAATAAAAGTTCAATTTTATTATTTTTGCAATTTGAAGGAAAATGGGCCAAAAACATGCTATTTTGCATGTTTTCTTACAATTGTAGTGCTAATATTCTAAGACTTGGCACCAGTCTAAGCATTCAAAATCTTGAGTATAGGCTGAGAGTTAGTTAGTTCGTAATTTTAATAATTTATGTTATTTTTGATAATTGATTATGAAAAAGATTAGAAAATATGTTTTACAAATTGCATAACTTGGAATTAGTCTTGATACAAGTCTTTAGGCTTGATTGTCATAGCATACGAAAAACATCATAAAAAGCATGTTTTTGGCCCTTATTTCTAAAAATTGACCAAATATAAAAAATGATTTTCATTGCCAGTTAGAACTAACTAAAGTAATGGATAATGATTTAGCTATGTTTCATCTGAAACTCGCAATACGGCCCTCGGATCAAAAGAAAAAAAAGGTTGTCCACCTTGCTCTAATTCATCTCCTTGCTAAGTACAAAAAGGTTCCTCACCCATGATTGATTGTATACCAATGTCCCCTGTCGCTACATATTTTTGACATGCATGCTTTATATTTAGAGCACAAATAATCAATAACAAGATGAGTTTGCCAGATTCAGAGTAGGTGATAAATGGACTAAAGGTTGAACTATTATTGCTCATTAAATATACATGAATTTGCTTAAGGGAATTCAATGAACAAAGTGAGGTAGATATCAAATGCGGTGGTACTAAATAAATGCATGCAGTAAACAAGGCGGCAGATCTTTTTTCCAGTTTCAAGAATCTGAATTGGGCTATTCCATTTGAAATTCATACAAGTGGGCAAATTCATACTGAATGGGTGACTCCGTTTGATATCTACACCCCCTGTGTATTAGTTATGGTCATGTCTTCCATAGAGCATTGTAGGTTTTTTTGGGGTTCTTGGTTTTTTTTGGGTTTTTTTTTTTTTTTTTTTTTTGCTGTTGTGTTTTCTGTTTGGTAACTTTTCTGTTAAAGGGGATGGCTACCTCTGGCCTTTCGGCCATCTCCTCCATGATTCTTTGATGGTATTTTGATGTAATGATATTTTAGTGTGTATTTTGTATTTTTATGTGAATTGTGGAAATGAATAAATGACTGAAAAAAAGGGGATATATAAATTTCAACTGGAATAGCCAAATGCATGCAGGCACATAAACAAAAAAAATTCTCGCTTTCAAAAAGCTCAATTAGTATAAAAGCAGCCCTAGAACCCAGAAATCCTGAAATTGAAAATTCCAAAGCAGTGAATATGGTACCAAGTATGCACACTTATCTATGGTTAACATCATAAACTTTGTAAATATTTTTGTCAATAGCCAAGAGGAATATCTTGGAAAAATGGAAGTAATTGTAATATTTCAAATGTGGAATAGCATGTCATACAGAGATAGCTGTAAGTATAAATAGGCCAGGAATTTGTGTTAAGAAAGTGGAATACTACTGAAAAACAAAATAATTTTGGAAGTATAGTAACTGTAATAATTATTTCAAATTTGGAATAGCCTGATGTAAGACTTAGAGAGATTGTTGTTATATATACATGTATGTATTTAGGCTAGGAATTTGTGTTAAGAAACATACATATGAACCAGGAACAAAGTCTAGACTCTGACTTGCTGTTGAGTAGCTTATATGGGCTAATGAATTATAAGGCATAGTATAGCTGTACATGCAGTAGTAAAGTATATACCGTATTCATTCCATAAACCGCCCATGCCCCTATAAGCGCCCAACCAGCGACTTTACTAAATTACTACTATCGCAGGATCCATGCAGGCAACTACCTGTTTGATCCATCGACACACAAAATCTCTATTCTGGGCCATTTTTTACATATGTAATTATGTAAACAATATAAAAAATAAGCGCCCACCAAAATGACTTTGTTAAGCGCCCTGGGCGGATAATGGAATGAATATGGTACCTTTTTTACTACCTCACCTGACTAAATGGAAAACTATGAAGGAAGAAATATTTTTCAGTGGCGTTGCTGAGGGGACACTGTCCTTTCCCCCACAGAAATTGTCAGGGATAAAAATGGGGAACAGCAAAGTGTCATTAAAATGACTGAAAATGGGACAAAAAATGACAAATGGGGACAGAAATTTGGCTTTTGTCCCTTACTCTAAAAGGCTGGCTACGCTGCTGAATACTTTGCACACTATGTGTATGTCATGTCAAAATTATTCAGGTAAAGACAAAGATATCTTTGTTTGAAGCAGAGATCAGATCATCTCACCCTTTCCCATACTCTTAATAAAATAAAGGTTCCAAATGGTTCTTTATTTGTCCTCTCAAGAGAAACCTCAATGGTTCTTAAATGGAACCATAAAAAGGTCTTTGGTCATGATGAATGTTCTTGGTTCTCCAAAGAAGCTGTGGTATACCTGTAAGGGTTCTCTACCTGAATTTTCAGGAACCTTTTGGAGTGTTCACCCATGAGGACACATTTGAAACTTTTTTCAAAGAATACAACCCCATCAGTCAATGTTGGAGGGTCTTGCATGAATTCATGGGGTCTTTCCAACCTGCATATTAAAAAAATAGACAAAATGTACATTTGTTCTTAAAAGAGCTCCAAACAAGAGTATACAAAATTACATCTCATTTTACCTGAGACTATAATTATTTAGTCTAGCTTTGCATGGCTTTGCTCAACATACTAGGGTGTGGACATTGATTTATCTGAAGTCTGAGGCAGTGAAATTGTGTAAACACTTCTTTTGATTGTAGACAGAGCTATATCACAAAAGCTTACAACATTCATTTGTTCGAAGGCCACAAGCGGGCCAAGCACATGTCAAACGCACTTAACTTAAGGGCCAAATACACCCCATGATATATGTTCTTATGTTTTCCTTTATATTTTAGAGGTGTTTAAGAGCCCAATATCAGTGTATCCTTTCTGTAAGAGATCACCAAACAAATCCTAACTCTTATCCTAACACCAACCCTAACCTTTATCCTAAACCCTAACCCTAAATCCTAACCCTAACTGTAATCCTATTAGTATTTTGGGCTCTCTTACACTAAAGACAAACCCCAGTATCACTTGTTGGTGGGCCAGATTTGACCCATGGGCCGCCAGTTGAAAATCCCTGGCTTACAAAATAAGCATTGAATACAAAATTGCAGATAGTTTTATTTTTGAGGCAAGGAAATGAGGGAGATTGGTACATGATGCAGTCATGTCTACAGTAGAATTCATCTCGACCTTTGCAGGACTTAACCCTATTAAAAGCTATTAAACCAAGATAACACTCATTGAAACAGCTCAACTGATTAAATCGGATCTTCTCTGGCTGTGCACATGTGACTGTTTTCATGTGCGATATCGCAATAAAGTTTGCGTATTATAGCTTCAGTTGGGTAACCGATTATAAAGGAAATGAAAGGAAACAATGGTATGTGTACTTTTGTTCACTTAAATGAGACAATGGCGTGCTTTTTGTAAACCAGCATTCTTGAAAATGAGCAACATAATGATTGTTGACTTAACACGGTTTGGAAATAATTTCTTCATATTTTTGGTGTTATCTGTCGTTTACATATCCTTCCTAAAACACAAAAGTACGACCCTCTCCAAACACCTAAATTAGCTAAAAATTTAGGACATGTTACAAAACTATATTGTCTAGAATTTTAGAAGAGTACTTTTAATATTGGCCGGTTATTTTTCACACAGCGACGTTAACTAGGCAATGTACTATTACCTATAACATTAACTAAAACACCAAAGTACGAATATTTCCAAACATCTAAATTAGCTAAAATTTAGGACATGTTAAAAACTATATTTTCTAGAACTTTAGAAGAGTACTTTTAATATTGGCTGGTTATTTTTCACACAGCGACGTTAACTAGTCATATCCCCATACTTTTAACGTGGGGCTATTTGTAGAGGTCACGCGTCAATGGGAAAGAGCACTGTGTATTGTGTATAGGAAAACGGACAGTAACTGCAGTATGACTTTTAGAAATATATACATTTGGAATATGTAACAATATTATAAATAGCTCTTCTACAATTCAAGCAACAACCCTCTGAAATTGAGTAAAGTTGTTTTTGGCCCATTTTGATGTTGTTTAAATTTGTTTGTTTCCTTGTATATTAATGTAAGAACGCACCGTCGTCGAGTAGATGTGTGCCGCTGTTATAAAAGCGTTGTTCGAATAAAATTATTATTATTATTAATGTAATGAATATGGTACCTTTTTTACTACCTCACCTGACTAAATGGAAAACTATGAAGGAAGAAATATTTTCAGTGGCGTTGCTGAGGGGACACTGTCCTCTCCCCCACAGAAATTTTCAGGGATAAAAATGGAGAACAGCAAAGAGTAAAGTGTCATTAAAATGACTGAAAATGGGACAAAAAATGACAAATGGGGACAGAAATTTGACTTTTGTCCCTTACTCTAAAAGGCTGGCTACGCTGCTGAATACTTTGCACACTATGTGTATGTCATGTCAAAATTATTCAGGTAAAGACAAAGATATCTTTGTTTGAAGCAGAGATCAGTTCATCTCACCCTTTCCCAACACTCTTAATAAAATAAAGGTTCCAAATGGTTCTTTATTTGTCCTCTCAAGAGAAACCTCAATGGTTCTTAAATGGAACCATAAAAAGATCTTTGGTCATGATGAATTTTCTTGGTTCTCCAAAGAAGCTGTGGTATACCTGTAAGGGTTCTCTACCTGAATTTTCAGGAACCTTTTGGAGTGTTCACCCATGAGGACACATTTGAAACTTTTTTCAAAGAATACAACCCCATCAGTCAATGTTGGAGGGTCTTGCATGAATTCATGGGGTCTTTCCAACCTGCATATTAAAAAATATAGACAAAATGTACATTACCTGAGACTATAATTATTTAGTCTAGCTTTGCATGGCTTTGCTCAACATACTAGGGTGTGGACATTGATTTATCTGAAGTCTGAGGCAGTGAAATTGTATAAACACTTCTTTTGATTGTAGACAGAGCTATATCACCAAAGCTTACAACATTCATTTGTTCAAAGGCCACAAGGGGGCCAAGCACATGTCAAACGCACATGCTTAAGGGCCAAATACACACCAATGATATATGTTCTTATGTTTTCCTTTATATTTTAGAGGTGTTTAAGGGCCCAATATCAGTGTATCCTTTCTGTAAGAGATCACCAAACAAATCCTAACTCTTATCCTAACACCAACCCTAACCTTTATCCTAAACCCTAACCCTAAATCCTAACCCTAACTTTAATCCTATTAGTATTTCGGGCTCTCTTACACTAAGGACAAACCCCAATATCAGTTGTTGGCGGGCCAGATTTGGTCCACAGGCTGCCAGTTGAGAACCCCTGGCTTATAAAAATAAGCATGAATACAAAATTGCAGATAGTTTTATTTCTGAGGCAATGATATGAGCGAGATTGGTAACATCACCTGTATATCCTAAACCCTAACCCTAAATCCTAACCCTAACTTTAATCCTATTAGTATTTCGGGCTCTCTTACACTAAAGACAAACCCCAATATCAGTTGTTGGTGGGCCAGATTTGACCCATGGGCCGCCAGTTGAAAATCCCTGGCTTACAAAATAAGCATTGAATACAAAATTGCCGATAGTTTATTTCTAAGGCAAGGAAATGAGTGAGATTGGTAACATCACCTGTATAGTCTGTAAGAAATACCCCGACTCTGGTGGTGAATGTGATAAATGGTTCAAGTCTGACAGTGGAATATTTACCATAGTAACAATCAATTATGGGTTAATCTGATCACTGGCTGAGATACATGCATGGTGGAGGCTCATTAATCACAGTCTAGGCATGACTGTGCATAGAAAGGCTCAGCTATCCTGTGGAATTGTTTTCAACATGCCGAGGTGCTAGTCTTCTGTGTTGAAGTGTGAGTGATAATATTTATCACTAGGTTGTTGGTGATGAGCTGTGAAGAACAAAAAGTATATCATTAGTTCTATTATCTATTATGAATGAAAGGAAAGTTTAACCAAATTATCAGCTGTGGTGGCCTGCAGCCAACATCTATCGGCCTTTGGTGCCAACTGATGTTTTCTCTTGATTCTAGACAGAGCTAGGCCTATATCACAAAAGCTTACAACATTCATTTGTTTGAAGGCCACAAGCGGGCCAAGTACATTTCAAACGCACATGCTTATAGGCCAAATACACCCCCATGATATATGTTCTTATGTTTTCCTTTATATTTTAGAGGTGTTTAAGAGCCCAATATCAGTGTATCCTTTCTGTAAGAGATCACCAAACAAATCCTAACTCTTATCCTAACACCAACCCTAACCTTTATCCTAAACCCTAACCCTAAATCCTAACCCTAACTTTAATCCTATTAGTATTTCGAGCTCTCTTACACTAAGGACAAACCCCAATATCAGTTGTTGGTGGGCCAGATTTGACCCATGGGCTGCCAGTTGAAAATCCCTGGCTTACAAAATAAGCATTGAATACAAAATTGCCGATAGTTTATTTCTAAGGCAAGGAAATGAGTGAGATTGGTAACATCACCTGTATAGTCTGTAAGAAATACCCCGACTCTGGTGGTGAATGTGATAAATGGTTTAAGTCTGACAGTGGAATATTTACCATAGTAACAATCAATTATGGGTTAATCTGATCACTGGCTGAGATACATGCATGGTGGTAACTCATTAATCACAGTCTAGGCATGACTGTGCATAGTAAAGCCTCAGCTATCCTGTGCAATTGTTTTCAACATGCCGAGGTGCTAGTCTTCTGTGTTGAAGTGTGAGTGATAATATTTATCACTAGCTGGTTGGAGATGAGCTGTGAAGAACAAAAAGTATATCATTAGTTCTATTATCTATTATGAATGAAAGGAAAGTTTAACCAAATTCTCAGCTGTGGTGGCCTGCAGCCAACATCTATCGGCCTTTGGTGCCAACTGATGTTACTGGGATGTTAGAGTGTCATGTGACCTTACCCAGTGTGGTTAGAATCATGTGACAAGACTGATATACATTCTTGGAAGGTGGTAGCACCCTCTGTCTTTGTTTCAGGTTGCTGCTGGTCCTTCTTATTATCTACTAAGTTGCTATCTACTGTAGATAACACGTTTAAGCTGATACTGCATATTGTCAATTTAAAAGTTGTAATGTACCATAAAGAGCAGTATCAACTGAATTGATTACATGCTATCTACTGTAGATAGCACATTCGTAATAAAGATAGCACATTCACAATAAATTTACTATCTACTGTAGATAGCACATTTACGATTAAGTTGCTATCTACTGTAGATAGCACATTCACAATAAAGTTGCTGTCTACTGTAGATAGCACATTCACAATAAAGTTGATATCTACTGTAGATAGCACAATTACAATAAAGTTGCTATCTAACTGTAGATAGCACATTCACAGTATAGTTGCTATCTACTGCAGATAGCACATTTACGACTAAGTTGCTGTATACTGTAGATAGCACATTCACAATAAAGTTGCTATCTACTGTAGATAGCACATTTATGATTAAGTAGCTATCTACTGTAGATAGCACATTCACAATAATGTTGCTATCTACTGTAGCTAGCACATTTACAATAAAGTTGTTATCTACTGTAGATAGCACATTTACAATTAAGTTGCTATCTACTGTAGATAGCACATTCACAATAAAGTGTAGATAGCACATTCACAATAAAGTTGCTATCTACTGTAGATAGCACTTGCTATCTACTGTAGATAGCACATTCATAGTAAAGTTACTATCTACTATAGAAAGCACATTCACAATAAAGTTGCTATTTACTGTAGAAAGCACATTCACAATAAAGTTGCTATCTACTGTAGATAGCAAATTTACGATTAAGTTGCTATCTACTGTAGATAGCATGTTCACAAAGTTGCTGTCTACTGTAGATAGCACATTCACAGTAAAGTTGCTATCTACAGTAGATAGCACATTCACAATAAAGTTGCTATCTACTGTAGATAGCACATTCACAGTAAAGTTACTATCTACTATAGATAGCACATTCATGATAAAGTTGCTGTCTACTGTAGATAGCACATTCACAATAAAGTTGCTATCTACAGTAAATAGCACATTTACAACTAAGTTACTATAAACTGTAGATAGCACGTTCACAATAAAGTTGCTATCTACTGTAGATAGCACATTCACAATAAAGTTGCTATCTACTGTAGAAAGCACATTCACAGTAAAGTTGCTATCTACTGTAGATAGCACATTTACGATTAAGTTGCTATCTACTGCAGATAGCACATTCATAATAAAGTTGCTATCTACTGTAGATAGCACATTTATGATTAAGTTGCTATCTACTGTAGATAGCACATTCACAATAAAGTTGGTTCACAATAAAGTTGCTGTCTACTGTAGATAGCACATTCATAATAAAGTTGCTATCTACTGTATATAGCACATTTACAATTAAGTTGCTATCTACTGTAGATAGCACGTTCACAATAAAGTAAGTATCTACTATAGATAGCACATTCACGATAAAGTTGCTGTCTACTGTAGATAGCACATTCACAATAAAGTTGCTATCT
Source organism: Amphiura filiformis (assembly GCF_039555335.1). Classification (NCBI taxonomy): domain Eukaryota; kingdom Metazoa; phylum Echinodermata; class Ophiuroidea; order Amphilepidida; family Amphiuridae; genus Amphiura; species Amphiura filiformis. Next base: position 58,352,915 of record NC_092646.1, on the reverse strand, counting down.
ACAGTAAATAGCACATTTACAACTAAGTTACTATATACTGTAGATAGCACGTTCACAATAAAGTTGCTATCTACTGTAGATAGCACATTCACAATAAAGTTGCTATCTACTGTAGATAGCAAATTTACAATTAAGTTGCTTACTACTGTAGATAGCACATTCACAATAAAGTTGCTATCTACTGTAGATAGCACATTTACAATTAAGTTGCTATCTACTGTAGATAGCATGTTCACAATAAAGTTGCTATCTACTGTAGATAGCACATTTACAATTAAGTTGCTATCTACTGTTGATAGCATGTTCACAACAAAGTTGCTATCTACTGTAGATAGCAAAAGCAAATTTACGATTAAGTTGCTACCTACTAGCATAGTGTATATTCTATTAGATGATATCTACTACAGATAGCACATTATCCCTATATTCTTGTTGTCTTCTATATCAGACATCTCAGTTCACTTGTTCTTTTCATCTTATAGACGAATCCAACGAGCCAAGTCATGGTCAGGATTTGGTCGGCCATCTTTGGGTAGCCGCTAGCACCAACCTGGTGTTTTGAGCGCCCCATTGTGCAAATAAAAGCCGCCTAACACCTAGAGAAGATGCAAGGACGAGGAGGGTTAATAGAATAATATATACAATAGAGATAATTCCGCAGGTAATCCTGTCGCATCTATTCATACATAGTCCTTTTGTTCGCTAGTACATCCATTTGTAGCGTTTGATATGGTGTAGTTAATCCGATTATTATGTCACTTCAACAGCGAATAGACCATGTAGAAGCTGTGTGTTTTGCCAAAGGGAACTATAGGGCCTATTATGTTGTAAACTTTAATCATTCTTTTGTCTATACCTGTGTTTTCGCGGAAGGGGTAAAACGGGTGATGGAATGCAGTTTAAAAATTCCGCCAAGGCCGAATCATTTCACATTTTGGGTGCATTGTAGCCGACGGCTACCCAACTAAAGGCTGCTAGTCAGGTGTAGGAATGCGTGGATTTGGATTCGTCTATAGCCTTCAATCTGTCCACCAATCATCTTCATCATAGTCTTCAATACGCATACTACATGACCAGTGATGACAGACTTGTGTTATTAACCATCAATTCAATGTTCTAAATCAGTACACCGTACAGACTGGTACTGATCACTACTCAACATCTTCTAACCCTATGTTTGCTGATCTTTATCAACTCATCACTAGATGGTACATTTGGGAGGGGATGGAGCAAAATAAAGAGTGTGTCACGAAAAAATTGGATTTCAGTCATGTCAAGAAGAAGTGGTCAGTTTCATATGCATTTCAATGGTTTTGAAAAGTTTAAAATCTCCACACCCTGGACACTGTAACTTTCTTGAAGAAATTGATCAAATTATCAGCCCAATTGCGCACTCTATTGACCCATTAAGAGGGTTATTAGAAATGAGTAGGTTGATGGCTAGGCCTGAAGTATAAGTGAAATCAGCAAAGTCAATAGGATGCATTGAAATATTATTATATTAACTGATTGATTGGCATTTGTTTTGTGAAATGTGCTGGATTGAGTTTTTTATTTGTGAGTGTTATGGAAATAGTGTCTGGAAGATAAATATGAACAACACACTAATATCCGTACCAGAAAAATACAGCACTACTTTTTTTGGATTAAAAAATATAATCCTGTTTTGCCAAATGAAACATAGCTAAATCCTAATTCTTTAGTTAGTTCTAACTGGCAATAAAAGTCAAATTTTAATATTTTTTCAATTTGAGGGAAAATAGGCCAAAAACATGCAGTTTTGCCCTAAAAATGCATGTTTTTGGCCCTTATTTCCATAAATTGACCAAATATTAAAATTTGACTTTCATTGCCTTAGTCTATGGAGGAAACAAAACATTGGGCTATTCCAGTTGAAATCCATACATGGAAGACATGACCTTAATCTCTCACACAGGGGTGTAGATTTCAAATGGAGTCACCAATTCAGGTAACCCCATTTGAAATTCACACTCTCTGTTTGGAAGATTAAGGTCATGTATGTATGGATTTCAACTGGAATAGCCTAGCCCATTAGGGAAGTTGCTGCTGGGTGAAAAATCAATCATGCAAAGATTACAACTTTCCCAATTTACCCCTACAGCAAGTTTGGAACTGTGGGAAATACAGAGGTGAAAAACCTTTTGTGCAGTATGTTTATGACAGTCAATGGCAACATTGTAGCATCATCAGTGGAGTACCAGATATATTTCCAGGAAAGGGGGGAGGGGGGGGGGGCACAAGTACACCATCAACCTTCCACTAAAATGACACTACTGGGACAAATTTGCATGAAAATTTACAGTTTAATGCTAAAATGGTCCTACATAAACAGGTAAAAAAGAAGATTCATATCACAAATGGTCTATTCCAGTTGAAATTCATGCATCCCTATACATGACCTTATTCTCCCACGCATAGGGATGTAGATTTCAAATTGAGATCAGGTAACTCCATTTGAAATTCACACTCCCTGTGTGGAAAATTAAGGTTATGTCTTCCATAGGGGGTGTATGGATTTCAACTTAAACTTAGCCCAGTTTTGGTTAATTTTGTCCTGGTATTTTCAAGGTGGGGGTATGCCACTGAACATAATGCAGGATTTGAACCTGAGACACTTGGGTCCGTATGCACAAAAGAGTTAGACCGGGTCTAAAGTTAGACCTGGTCTAAGTGCAATTTAATACCAGGAGAAAGGACATTTTCCTTTACATTTTCTTAAGTTCTTGTGTATTATCTTTGAACTTTGCATTTAAATCTTTAAAATTTGCTAGCTACTTAAGGAAGGAAATAAGAGTAAAGGTCCATTCCTGGTGGAACTAAATTCTGCTTAGACCAGGTCTAACTTTAGACCCGGCCTAACTCTTTTGTGCATACGGACCTTTGTCTTTATGAATGTATGTCTTCAGTTTAGCATCTAATATTAGGTTTAAAATGAATTTATTTCCACTACCAGCTATTTAAAAATTGGAAATTCAAAGGAGTGTTATGAACAAATAGACCGCTATGCATACACCCGTCTCTCAGCATTGGCTGCTGGTAATATCTTGATGTGATGTAGAGATAGCATACTCAAAATTCTTATCAGGATTTTGATCTAAACTGCCCTGCAATAGGCTATTCCAGTTGAAATCCTTACACCCCCTATGGAAGACATGACCTTAATCTCCCACACAGGGGGTGTAGATTTCAAATAGAGTCACCCATTCAGGGAACCCCATTTGAAATTCACACTCCCTGTGTGGACAATTAAGGTCATGTCTTCCACAGGGGGTGTATGGATTTCAACTGGAATAGCCCTTCCAAGATGTTGAGATATGAATGGTTCATGCAAAGTATGGATTGCACATTCCTGATGCCCTACTTCTACTTTTTATAGAAACTTAGATGTAAAGGTACTTTTCCACCCACACAAACTCCCATGCATGCAGTCACATACCTATGTATCCCTACAGGTATTCGCCACAAAACGGGGACTCAGTATTTACTAGACCGTTTTTTGCAAACTGCACAATTTGTTATAATAGGGGATGCACTCTCAAATTATGCATTGTTAAGTTATTTGCAGCCCATTACACATGATGCTAGGGAACCGGGGATCCTCGATTCCACAAATATCCCCGGTTATAGTCCCTGATTCCACAAATATCCCCGGTTGTATTGTAAAGTGTCATAAATATATCCACATATTTAGGGTGATTACATACCCAAACACGCTGCAATTGAGATGGTGATTTTCATCGATTCAGATTTGAATGTTTGCCTAAAAATATTTTGCAAAAACATTTGGACAAAATTTTAAAATGTTGTTGTTGTGTTTTTTTTCATGAAATGTTTTAAAAACATTATGACCTTTATTAACCCAACATTTAAATTATTAAAACACTTTAACCAAAAGCAAAACACATGTAAATAACATTTTTCTGTTTGCTGGGTCACCATATAATTTTCATCTAGTTTTTCTTATTTATCAAAAAGTTAATAATTAAGCTCTGCAATTTATATTAATCTTAAATCTGCACAATCGATGACGAGATATTTTACAATCTGTAAAAAAGTAATTTTCACCAAAAATGTCACTTAAAATGTTTTTGCACTCTCACAGAGCATATTACTTTAAAGCGTGATATATTTGTGTATTAATTTTTCACAACTATTCGGATTAGTTTTGCAGTTTCTAATTTGCGAATACAAACAGCTACACATTAAAGCCTATGTGTAAAAAAATATTTTCACAGAATTTTAATTTCATGATTCTGAAATTAATCACAAAAAGCACAAAAATAAAAGCCTCACAAATATTTCCCGTAATACAGTATTACCGTTGTAGGATTCTTGACCAGTTTGGCTAAGTCGTACATTTGAAACTGCCAGACATGGAATGAATCCATGTAACCAATGAGTGTAACAGTATCCCATTTGTAGTACACTAATTGAATTGTGTTTATCTGTGTCAGGGGCTCTCAGTGTGCATAGCTCAGCTTACTTCTTACATCATAGTTTTACCTAACTGTACAAGTGGACATTTTTTGGTGAATAAATGTTCGCTCTTTGCCAATCGTTTGAATCTTTTCACTTGTTTTATATAACTTTTGACCATGACTGTACTTACTGCTTTCAACTGTTTCTAGAAAGGTCTGACACTTCTCGTAAATTTTGTGATTCTAAGCTTTGTTACATCGACCTTCATAGGTGGGGTGCCTGTGTGGGCATCAGTAAATAAAGCGCCTGCAAACAAGGATGCACACCCAAAAATGGTAGAGTAAGCGACAACACTCAGCAACCGAGGACTTCCACATCTCCCACTAACTACCAGCGTATTGCAAACAATTTAATAAGGCAATGTGTTGTTTGCCCTTGTAAAGTCAGGTAACAGTTAGATAGTAAAGAGTCAAGTGGGTCCACAGTTTGGAGCCTATAGCTTAGGATGTGCAAGGTCCTTGATTACACTGCAAAAACAAGTGTTTATATTTAAACACCATATTGTGTTTATCAGAGCAACACTTAATAAACACATAATTCATGTTAATGGTCTAACACTAATGTTCATAAATGAACACTTGGTGTTATATTACAAACACTAATGTTTGTCATATAACACCAAGTGTTAATTTATGAACATTAGTGTTAGAAAAATTAACATTAGTGTTATGTTAGACCATTAACATGAATTATGTGTTTATTAAGTGTTGCTTTGATAAACACAATATGGTGTTTAAATATAAACACTTGTTTTTGCAGTGTAGATGGAATATAATTGTAGGTCCTCATTTGCAGGCTTTTTCAAGTAGGTACTTATGTGTGTGTTTGCAGGCATGCATACATCAGTTTAAAAAGCTGCAGGCAAGTCCTTTCATTTTTCATGGTTGCAGAAAAAAGCTCTTCCAATCTAAACATCATGGCAATTTGATTTTGATCCTAAGCCAATTTACAGTACATAATTTCCTAACCTAAGGCAAATGTCATATATCTGGTGTGATTACACAATGATTAGAGCCAACAAGCATTGGTAATTACAGGATTACTTTCCTAATGATGTACAAAGTCATTGCCTCTTCCAGTAGTAGTCTATCAGGCAACATTTCCATGGGGGCAAAATTGCAGAGCACTCCTGTCTAGCACTTGTTCAGTACCTAGTATATGGGACCATGACGGGCGCGCCTCGCTGGCCGCTTCGAGGCCATGCGCGCTTTGCGTGCACCCCCTCGAGGAACTAGATCTAGTTCTACTCCTGTCCAGAGTTCTGCTCATGGCTAAAATTTGTTACATCAGTGCTGTAAGAATCCATTTAGATTCTTTCTAAAGAATTATGAGAAACGATAATGGAGTATTGTAATAGCCTTAAGAAGAAAGAAGTAGTGAACTAGTGAAGTCAATTCTAGTCTAGGTTTTCAATAATTGAACATTTGTAGGGGGAGGGAGGATAATTAGTGGAATATCTCATTGAGTGATTGACTTGTGAGACGGAAGTTGCAGTGAACCAGTGTAGTCTATTCTAGTAACAGGGGGAGGGAGGATATTACTGGAATCTGAGGTGGAAGTTGCAGTGAACCAGTGTAGTCTATTCTAGTCACAGGGGAGGGAGGATAATTACTGGAACATCTCATTGAGTAATTGACTTGTAAGACGGAAGTTGCAGTGAACCAGTGTAGTCTATTCTAGTCACGGGGGAGGGATGATAATTACTGGAATATGAGGTGGAAGTTGCAGTGAACCAGTGTAGTCTATTATAGTCACAGGGGGAAGGAGGATAATTAGTGGAATATCTCATTGAGTAATTGACTTGTGAGATGGAAGTTGCAGTGAACCAGTGTAGTCTATTCTAGTAACAGGGGGAGGGAGGATAATTACTGTAATATCTCATTGAGTAATTGACTTGTGAGACGGAAGTTGCAGTGAACCAGTGTAGTCTATTCTAGTAACAGGGGGAGGGAGGATAATTACTGTAATATCTCATTGAGTAATTGACTTGTGAGACAGAAGTTGCAGTGAAGCAGTGTAGTCTATTCTAGTCACAGGGGAGGGAGGATAATTACTGGAATATCTCATTGAGTAATTGACTTGTGAGACAGAAGTTGCAGTGAAGCAGTGTAGTCTATTCTAGTCACAGGGGAGGGAGGATAATTACTGGAATATCTCATTGAGTAATTGACTTGTGAGACAGAAGTTGCAGTGAACCAGTGTAGTCTATTCTAGTCCAGGTTTTCAATAATTGAATCAGGTCTTGTTACACTTAACCCCCAGAGATAAGTATCCGAGATCCATTTACATGATGATACTCATTTCATGGATTCACCATTACATCAAGGGAATTCGCCCCTAATTCAACTACAAAATTAAAATGTACAACACGAACCAATCGAAGATGTCTCGGTTTTATTTCTTATATTACAGACATGTCCTTGGTTAAGATTTTGCTAGAAATCTCGGGCATAATAGTCCATTTGTAGTACATGGATATAAGAATACAATTCAGGACATTTCTGTGCGAGTATCTACTATTGCATCATAGAGGACAGGTATAAGCAGAGTTGCCAAACCTGCGACTTGGTAGCCCATTTGGGTGCATTTTGAAGATTTACCCTGCAACTTTTAACAATTCACTTTACAATTGAAACCAATGGTTAGGGAAAAAATTGGGTGACTTTTCAACATTGGTTCCCGTGACTTTTGGTAGTGTCCTGTCTCATAGAAACCAATGGTTAAGAGAAAAATTGGGTGACTTTTCTATTATTTGACCCATGATTTGGGCTAAAATGGTATGGCAACCTAGGATGCCTGGGAAGCAGGTGTTCACTCAACTAGTTGCTATCTACTGTAGATAGCATATTACAAATCTAGGTGGTGGTTTCTATAGATAACTTATTGTCATTGAAAGTGATATCTACTGTATTATACACATAAATTAAGTTGCTATCTACTGTAGATAGCATATTTCAAATTTAGGTGGCGGTTTCTTTAGATAACTTATTGTCATTGAAATTGATATCTACTGTATTATACATATAAATTAAGTTGCTATCTACTGTAGATAGCATATTTCAAATTTAGGTGGCGGTTTCTTTAGATAACTTATTGTCATTGAAATTGATATCTACTGTATTATACACATAAATTAAGTTGCTATCTACTGTAGATAGCATATTACAAATCTAGGTGGCGGTTTCTTTAGATAACTTATTGTCATTGAAATTGATATCTACTGTATTATACACATAAATTAAGTTGCTATCTACTGTAGATAGCATATTACAAATCTAGGTGGCGGTTTCTTTAGATAACTTATTGTCATTGAAATTGATATCTACTGTATTATACACATAAATTAAGTTGCTATCTACTGTAGATAGCATATTACAAATCTAGGTGGCGGTTTCTTTAGATAACTTATTGTCATTGAAATTGATATCTACTGTATTATACACATAAATTAAGTTGCTATCTACTGTAGATAGCATATTACAAATCTAGGTGGTGGTTTCTATAGATAACTTATTGTCATTGAAATTGATATCTACTGTATTATACACATAAATTAAGTTGCTATCTACTGTAGATAGCATATTACAAATCTAGGTGGCGGTTTCTTTAGATAACTTATTGTCATTGAAATTGATATCTACTGTATTATACACATAAATTAAGTTGCTATCTACTGTAGATAGCATATTACAAATCTAGGTGGCGGTTTCTTTAGATAACTTATTGTCATTGAAATTGATATCTACTGTATTATACACATAAATTAAGTTGCTATCTACTGTAGATAGCATATTTCAAATTTAGGTGGCGGTTTCTTTAGATAACTTATTGTCATTGAAATTGATATCTACTGTATTATACACATAAATTATTGCTATCTACTGTAGATAGCATATTTCAAATTGGCGGTTTCTTTAGATAACTTATTGTCATTGAAATTGATATCTACTGTATTATACACATAAATTAAGTTGCTATCTACTGTAGATAGCATATTTCAAATTTAGGTGGCGGTTTCTTTAGATAACTTATTGTCATTGAAATTGATATCTACTGTATTATACACATAAATTAAGTTGCTATCTACTGTAGATAGCATATTTCAAATTTAGGTGGCGGTTTCTTTAGATAACTTATTGTCATTGAAATTGATATCTACTGTATTATACACATAAATTAAGTTGCTATCTACTGTAGATAGCATATTACAAATTTGAGTGGTGGTTTCTATCTACTCTAGATAGTTGCGATCATATGTAAATAGCTCATTGCCAATATAATTACTATCTAATAATGTAGATGATAATTTAATTACATACTGTAGCTATATAGTACTGTTTTAGTCTAATTTTTTCATTCCTGCTTTCTTTTATTGTCACCTACAACTCAATTTCCCTTTCTAAGTGTTAGAAATTCAACCTGTTGTGATTGTATACAGTAACACATACAGATTTAGCCCAGCATCTCATTTTGTATGCAATGTAAATAACAAGATATAAATATTAAAAGCTTACTTGATGTATGTAGGGCAAAGATGCCCACAGGATATATAGACAAAACGTTGATATGGTAAGAAAATGCCCCATGTACTTCTAGCCAGGGACGTTCCTTCCTACCTGATATCGACTAAGTTCAGAAAAAATTAAAGGGTTCATATTTGATGTTGGCTGGATGAATGACTAGTGAAATTTACAGCCATCTTACTGAAAAAGATGGTTTAGAAGAATACATGTACTTCTAGCCAGGGACGTTCCTTCCTACCTGATATCGACTATGTTAAAAAAATTAAAGGGTTCATATTTGATGTTGGCTGGTTGAATGACTAGTGAAATGTACAGCCATCTTGCTGAAAAAGATGTTTGTTTAAAAGAATACATGTACTTCTAGCCAGGGACGTTCCTTCCTACCTGATATCGACTATGTTAAGATAAAATAAAAGGGTTCATATTTGATGCTGGCTGGTTGACTAGAGTGAATGCATACATCTTGCTGAAAAAGCTGTTTGTTTAGAAGAATACATTTTCATTTTGTTTGTTTATTTTTTCTGGGTTACCCACTCAGTGCATAATAATAATGAAATTGATATGTCCTAAACAAAAAAGATTAGTAAATAGAAACACTTTTTTTTGGCCATTGAGCACAATCTACTATAATAGCTGTTTGTCTTTCTGACCATTGGTCTATCAAAATACCGTTAATGTTGTTGAGCTCAATGTTGAGGCTTGTGAGCTATTTTAAGCAACTTAATGCTAAATATTTGTGTTATAAGCAACTCTAATTTAAAACGCATAATACTACCGTAACCACTCGGGTATAAGCCCACCTTCGGCTATAAGCCCACCCCTATTTTTCAAACCATTCTGAGAACAAGGGTGCACTTGGGTATAAGCCCAGTGGTAATTTTGGCTTAGTTCTTAAATCATGTAAATGCTTTTCTTTCACATTCTAGAACAAATATAAAAAAATATCAGTTAAAAATTAACATTCCATACTTATAATTTTAAAAAAAATGATATAGATGATAGAAATTACTGGTACTTTGGGCATATTCAAATGGGGCAGATTGTTCTTATTTTTAAATTAAACTACTAGGCCCTCCCCGGTTATAAGCCCACCCCCATTTTTGAAGTGAAATTGCCCATGTAGGAGGGTGGGCTTATACCCGAGTGGTTACGGTAATAGTTCTATTCTGGGTTGTCAAACAGGTTTTTGAAGGGCAATAATTGCTACTTTTACACGATTCCAGAAATCTGCATGAATTTTTAGGTTTAAACCTGAATTCAGGTTTTCTTTGCTATCCAAATGTATACACTTTATAAATGTCTTTTTAGACCAATTTGACACACTTTTTCAGGTTTTTTCATGGATGATCGTTTTTCTTACTAATCCTGCAAAACAACACTAGCAAAAACCAAATCAACAACAATCAACAATAACAATTACCCCCAGATGAAATAAGGCACATTTTACTCAAATATCCCTATAAAAATGTAAACAGTTTTCAAAACTCTGCTCTGACTGTGTTCAACTTAATGTTTGATGGAAATAAACAAAATCATAAAGACTGCATAACCGTAATTATCGGCAAGCTTGAAAGAGAAATAAAACATAAGAAACCTAAGAAGAATGATTGAAAAGAAGGTATATGATGTAATCAATACATTGTGTGTGTATTGTAGCATTTGATTTAATAATAGCGTGGTTTTCTAGATTTATGTGTTTGATTCCATCCATTATCAACACATGACTTAGTTGATGTGATTATATGGTGGAATGAGAATTACATTGAAATCTAGATGGTAACATATTATTCACCATGATTAGGTCGTCTAGAATTTCACGCTAGAATTTGAGCGCAATGTAGAGGCTTAAAGTGAGCTATTTTAAGCATCTTAAAACTTGACTGCTATATATATATATTTCTGTAATATGCAAACCCAATTTCAACACATAACACTTTTGAACCCCGAAATAGCACTATTTATTAAATAGGGCTATTTTGGGTTTTAATAGTGTTTTGAAGGGCAACATTTATTGTATTTCTTTGTTGTTTAATTCAATTTAATTGCTGATTTTATGTAAATATTCATAAAAAGTTTATATTAAATTATGTGATAATGCACATCACACAATTTCTTGCAAACCTGTGTCTAAACAAACAGTCCAGTTGTTATTAAGGGACCATTCACAAACACTTGTTGGGGGGGGCCTGATGATTTTTCAGGGCCCCCTTTACAGACCTCAAAACTTTGAAGGACCCCCCTTTTTGACATGAAAATTATGGGTCAACCCCATAGAAAAGCATATAAACTTGTGGTTTATATTATATATAAAAACTTTAAATTTGTGGGTTTTTTTTTCAGGCCCCCCCCCCTTAGGAGGGTCAAAACTTTTCAGGGCCCCCTTTTTTGCATCAGGCCCCCCCAACAAGTGTTTGTGAACGGTCCCTAAGGTGAATGGGATGATACAATATATTATTAATTAATGTTAATTAATGTTATTTTGTTGTATGTTATAGATGAAGAAGAGGAGGTGACCTTAATGTATGCACAACATGAGGTAAGTCTTATCACTAGTTAGTTTCTTTTTCTGTGGTACATTTCAGTGATATTTACGATTCATGGTCCCTGAAGGGCTCAGTCACCTACCGTATTTCGTCAAATAGTCGCCCCCCTCAAATAAACGCCCCCACCACTTTTTTCAACCAAGATGTTTCAAAAATGCCGATATTTCCATGCTATCTTGTGTAGTAAGCACGTGGTCAATAATAGCGTCGATAATTGGCGAAAATCTGGATCAGAAACCCGGAAGTGAACCAAAAGTCAGTGTCAAAAGTTCATAGTTCGTCATTTTAGGGTGACTTTTAAGCTTACCTAATGATTTTAACGGGAATTGTCGTGCTAAAAATGACCTCTAATAAACGCCGCCCCCCTTGGGAAAATGTAACGCCCCCGGGGCGTTTATTTGACGAAATACGGTACCTTTGCACTGTAATTTTTGTGGGACCTGAGAGCACATCAGACACACCAAATTGCATTTTGCAAATCTTAAAATGTTCAAGTCTTTTATGAAACTTCATGCATATCTTCAATATGAAAGCCCAAAATGTTCAAGTGATGGTCAGCTTTTCCTCCCTGCTATGTTAGATTTATAAAGTTTACTACGAGCACTGTTAAATGTCAAAAATATCAATTCTGAATAATTTGCCATAAAACTTTAAAAGATCAAAATGTAATTGGTTTGATTAACTTGTGTTACTGTCTTTCTGTACGGGTGTGAGTCATGGGTAATCACCAAGGACATGGAAAACAAAATCAATGCCTTTGCAACATCTTGCTACAGAGTCATGTTAAACATCAAGCGTGTGGATCGGATTCCAAATGAAACCATCTACAATCTGACCAACACCACTCCACTGGTTGCCAGAGTCAAGATTCATCAACTCAAATTTCTCGGCCATATACAGCGTCTTGAAGGCGACGAGCCTGTGACAGAATATGCCCTTTATATACCACCACATGGGAAGAGGAAACCGGACGACGCGACACTGTACTTACAGTATGTCCAGCACCTCCTGGGAGATACTGAAGGGATGTTGCAGCCAAACAAAATTGTTTCGCTTGCCCAAGATCGCAATAGTTGGAGAAAGCTTGTAGTCGCCTGCTCCGCAGCCGACTGATGATGATGATGATGAACTTGACAATTTGTTTTCAATTTCCCATTTCAATCTCTATAATGGGCTGATCCATGTGGCCGATTACAGGGGGTGTATGGATTTCACGGTTGTTTGTTGGGATCATTTATTAGTTTTTCAAACAAAACATCATGTATAACCAAATTTTAGGCTTAAACAGCTAAAAGTGGTATCGTGCTAATGTATACAGATGCTTTTGAATCGTTCTCAACTTTAATTTCCCGTTAGAAATTACAAATTTATTCACTTTTATAGTATTTTTAAAGCTTTTTCGGATATAAAATGTATGTATTAATGCCAAAATTGGTGGCGCTATTTAGTTACTGGAAATTACCCTTTTAAGCTTTTAAAACAAATAATTCCTTTTATCGTTTAATAAAATATGTTTATAAAATTTCCTTGTTGCTTGTTACAACTATTCCAGCTGTTTTAATGGCGGGATTAATCACAAAACCCTTGCAAATAAAGAAATATGATTTAAGATAAATAGCGCCATCTATAGTTTGCATTTAGTTAATAATGAAGCCAATTCTCTATACATCAAACAGCCGTGTACTGCTATATGTAAAGGCACATCATGGAGTATGTAATGAATTCTGTGTTTTAAAAATATGCCTCAAGTCTGTGAGAACAGCAGAATCATAGAAAAATATTCTCTGCCTTCTTTCCTTCCCCTTAAGGGAAGGGGTATGAACGTTTGGACAGTATTTATTGTGGGACATTAGAGTACATCAGACATATCGAATTGCATTCTGAATACGAAGAATGTCCTTCTGATATCAAATAATTTTGATTTTTTGAAATTCGCAATGTAATACACATTTTATGGCAAATCATTAAAATTTATATTTTTGATATTTAACAGTACTTGAAGTAAACTTTATAAATCTGATAATTTATACTTAAAGTGTATGTCGGTGGGATAAAAAGCCGACGATCAATTAAAAATTTTAACCATAAGTATTAAAAATATAAATTTTTTTTTCCCAAAAGACCAAAAAAAATTAGGTCTTTTTGGAAAAAAAATCCATATCTTCAATATAAAAGGTCAAATTTTTCAATTGATCGTCGGCTTTTCCTCCCAGCTACATACACTTTAAGAATATATCATTAGATTTATAAAATTTATTTTGAGGACTGTTATATATCAAAATTTGAAAAATATCAAATTTTAATAATTTGTCATAAAATTTGTATTATATTGTGAATTTCAAAAAATGAAAATTATTTGATATCAGAAAGACATGCTTCGTATTCAGAATGCAATTCGATACGTCTGAGGTGCTCTCTGTCCCACAAAAAATACTGTCGAAACGCCATAAACGCTCATTCCAGATCCCTTAAGTAAGGGACAGAAAGAGTATTTTAATAAAAGGTTTTGGGTCAAAGTTACCGAATATCCCTTTAATCTGCAAGAACTGTTTGTGTAATGAAATGAAGATCCTATCAAGGAGAATAGCAGAATCATAAAAATATGCCACAATCTTAAAATCACTTACTACATCATGTTAAATAAATCAATAAATATAATATTTTTTAAATGGATAAATCTTTGATAGTATTCTGCTGGGATGAACACACAATTCAGTGATTTAACCTGGCAAAATGAGTATGAATGATAGAAATCAATAGTATAAGCACAAGTAAATATCAATCATTGATATGATATGTCAAAACAAATCACCGCTGCTAGTAATATGTCACTAAGTCCCTTGATACTATACAACGAAATATAAGCTTAATAATTTATCTATCTCAGTGTCTTGAAATTTACATTGCATTGCCAGTTTTTTTATTCTACGGACCTTGTTTTAGTGTCATACTGCACAAGTGATTATTTTACGCTAGGGTTTTATTTTCTTGAATTTTACAATCAAAGCCACAAGCGCAAACGGAATGACACACAAAATGTTCAATGATGCATTGAACAACTTCAAAATGAACAAATCTCTGATGTACAGGGGTGTGAGAGTTCAGCTTTTAAGCTGATTTCAACTTATTTTATTGCCAAAATTTATGTGTTTTCTTTTATTTTCAGTCCATATTTGGCATTTTTACCATGATTTTATGCTGTTTTTCAGCTTTTTAGTAAGTTTTCTTTCTTGTCTGAGGCCTCTCACACCCCTGGATGTTAATTTTGCAGTTGTTCAATCCTGATATCTTACATGTTCCTCTTGCTTCAAATTGCAAAACTATCTTTGCACTAGAATATTGGCTTTTAACTCTCTCCACGCTGGTGTCAACTGCAGACAATAAGTTTTTAAAAATTTAGCAAATTCAAAAATTTCAGAATTGTAAATTTTCATGACCATAATTGGAATCGGCATTAAAAATGTGTTAAAATGAGTACAAACAAGCCTAGTGTTGGTTCAGTAGTTCTTGAGATAGCTCTTGATATTTTGAGAAAATATTTCAAAACTTGGACTTTTTATGTTGAAGCCTATGGCTAGCACGCATAACATTAAGGTAAAGCTAATGTTGAGGAGTGAGTTTCATTCCATAACATACAAATTTATTGCACTTTAATTGTATGTATGCAAAAGTGTGAAAAAGCATGATAACACCTTTTCATTGCTATGATATGAAGGCCTCTCAAAAGATATATCACTGCATAAATAAGGACATTTTGACTGTAACTGTGAGTATGATTAATAGGCTACTGGGGCTGTTCCAGTTGAAATCCATATACCCCCTATGGAAGACATGACCCCAATATCCCACACAGGGAGTGTGAATGTCAAATGGGGTTACCTGAATGGGTGACTCCATTTGAAATCTACACCCCCTGTGTTGGACATTAAGGTCATGTCTTCCATATGGGGTGTATGGATTTCAACTGGAATAGCCCAATGTCTTTGTCTTCAGGAGGTTAGATTATGATATCATAATTGCTATCTCACTAGAATCCACAACATGCTCATCTATCAGAGCACAGTTCTTTAACCCCAATACATTTGTACATTCATTGAATGACCTTTGAAAATTTGGGTACAAAAACTCATACTCCACAACTTGAGGTCAAATTTTTTTACTGTGATTGTTTCATTGAGGTTTTGAACTATGCCATTGGGATGAGGCCATTGTGGTCCATAGTGTCTGTAGCAGGTGACTTCTCCTTAAGTTAACATACATCACACCCAGGTAGTTATTGATGGATCATTTCTTGAACAAATTTGAAAGCGGAGAGCCGCACAGGGCTTGGCAATTTGACGATTTTTAAATCTTTGCAGATTTGTATGCAAATAAGTACATTTGTATAAATTTGTTCATAAAGCTTGGTTTTAGATGAGGTTATTTTCTCTTTTTAAAGGAGAATCTGTGGATATGCCCATCTTGTAAGTGTATCATCTTCATTCAGTTGGTAGTTCAGTCGTTCAGCAATTTTCTTATCTTCAGTAGATAGCACTAAGGCTGGCATTTTCGGTCGGGTAAACGGGTACCCGCCCGAGATTACATTACCCGGGTAGGAAATACCCTCCCCGGGTACCCAAAATTCATTTTTTTTTTTTTTTTTTTTTAATTTTTTCGGTTTTGTAGTGTCCCTGGACCTAGACCTAAATGCTAGGATCATTCATGGTTGACATAAAAAAAAATTAAAAACAAATTTGATAATTTGTATTCATGTCATAGTCTATTAATGATTTCAAATGCATTGAATTTGAAAAATGCGGCGGGTACCCGGGTACAAAATTACCCGAAAATGCCAGGCCTAGATAGCACACAATACATTTTCAACATTGGGGGTAATGGAGTATATTCGGATCATTGTCAAATTTTTGAGCTTCCTCACAAATAGGTGAAATTATAATGGGCCAGGCCATCAGGTAATTCCAGTTGAAATCCATACACCCCATATGAAAGACAAATGCCCATCTCTTTAGTGCATCATCTTCATTCAGTTGGTAGTTAAGTCGTTCAGCAATATCTTATCTTCAGTAGATAGCACAACACATATATTTTCAAAATGGGGGTTGGAGTACATTTTAATAATTAGCAATTTCTGGAGTTTCCTCGCAGAGAGCATGTGGAATTATAACAGGCTATTGTGCTATTCCAGTTGAAATCAATATACCCTTTATGGAAGACATGACCTTACTCTCCCACACAGGGAGTGTGAATTTCAAATGGGGTTACCTGAATGTGTGACCCCATTTGAAATCTACACCCCGTATGTGGAAGATTAAGGTCATGTCTTCCATGCGGGGGGTGGATGTCAACTGGTATAGCCCAATGCCCAAGTCTGTATGGATAATACAGGAAACACAAGAGTCATGAAATGAATTGTAATTAATTGAGAGTAATTCGGGGATGTCCGGAGCATAGGACCCATGTTATCTTAAGATTGTGGGTTAAAGCCCAGCATATTTGGGTACTGTCTTATGCTTGGAAGGTAAATAGACTTTGCAAGTTGTTGTGCAGAGGACAAGCAACCCACCTACAAGCTCCTACAGCAACAACATTACATGGTGAAGTCTGGTTCAATTGCTACTGAAAAAGACATGGGCACTACAGGATGCAAAGAATGGTTTTGAAAAAGGAAGTAACGAAGTCCAAAGAGTTGGTTCTAAAGTGAACCATCCTCCTTTAACCTCCTGAACCCTACTGGTCATCTAACAGCATTTTTGATTGGTTGATAACTTGAAATGCTCATTTCAATTGCCAATTATGACTAGGCTTTAAAACTATTTATGGTCAAACTTGCATTTGCAGATGATCTTATTAATACCCTCCTTGATTGGTTCAAAATTGGACACAATACTCATTTTGGCCAATCAGCAGGTACCGTAGTTCTCATGGGGTTAATATAGCAAGTGGAAGCAGCCAAGCAATACTATAATAGCTACATGAATGATTGATAATATGACACAAATCAGGTGTGTAACACAACAGGATCATAGTCTAGCTGACTAGTATTAGTTGAGTTTTGTCAACTTGGCACCTTATAAGTGAGATATAACACCGCAAAGAAGATATCTTACCCTTCCCAGAATCCTTTGCAACAGGATATATCTCATCAAATGACACTCCCATCACAGGTTCCCTTCAGGCCCGTACACAGGATTGTTTTAGGGGGGTGCTGATTTTGAAAAAGGGACTTTTTTTCAAGAGGGGGGATTTTGTGAATAGTGGACTTTCTTCCCAAAAATGTGGACCTTTTTTGACCAAAAAGCGTAAAAAACCCTGATTTTTTGGTGATATTTTGGGACTTTTTATATACTTTGCAAATTTGGGGGTCCCACCTACGTACGGGCCTGGTTCCCTTTGTTTTCATTTTGTGAATAAACTGGCTAAACATGGGTCAATAGTTAGGAAATGAACATATTTTGCAAGATTTGGAAGTGCTCTGTTCATTGGGGAACATTCCGTCACTATCGACCCATATTGCACTAGCTGGCAAATCAGTACAGAAAATTGAAATGGGAGGAATGCATCATGGGAAGTGTAAGATATTTTCTCTGATAACACCTTATGGTATTGCTTGTTGATCAACTTGATATACAGATCATAGCTTGCATGACTACGTCCACTATTATAGTCGCAGTCATTACTATATAGTGTCTCGTCTCGTGTTGGATTTCGCAGTGACGGATTCAAATCACGTACTAACCTAATCTGCGGGACGTATACACACATAGAAGGGTGATTTGTCCATAGGTTGGCGACGCAACAGCGTAAACGCAATTATTTGATGTGCCCCTTTCTTTCTGGCTGTTTTATACCAAAAGTGCAATATTAGCACTTTGCACATTCATTCCAGTGAAGTCAGTTTTCTCCCATAATTTGGACATTTTGCCCAGCACAGTAGCCCCACAGTATGCCACTGTATGCAACTATTTGGTGCTGTCTAGTTGACTATTACAAAACAAAATACCTTACATAGATAATTGTGAATTAATACATCTGGCATGTTAATTGGGCTAGGTAAGATATCAAGTTTTATTTTCTTAGTGACGACTGTGAAGTTAGAAATAGGAGTTCTAGTGACTGATAGGGTTAGAATTCCAATGAAAATTTGCAATCAATCAGACACGTACTGTAAAAAGTGAGTGAATTATCAGGAAGAGCTAGAAATATCACACCCACAAAATGCAACTTACGGCCTTGCTAAGGTACACCTAGCTGTCCATGTCTAACTTAGTTTCGTCAGAACAGACATCAACCGTTATCATACTGACATACTGACAACCTATCATTGTTATTAGCTAGAGTCCATCCAGCCGAACCTGGGATCATTCCCTTTAGCATGTTTAGTGGATAGGGTGTTTTGATATTGAAGGGGATGTGCAGTTGTATGATATATTTTTTGCAAAGTGTTAAGACCTACATACAGTTTATCAGTTACTCTTCCACCTTCCTTCTTTAGTTATTGTAAATATATTATTGGGTATCAGAGGTGGATTTAGGGAGGTGCCGCCTTAATTTTTGCAGAGCGGCGCAGCGCCCACCCCCATTAATTTTTGCGGCGCCTGACTTTGTGTGGGTGCCAAGCAGCGGTGGCTCGGTTCCCATGGCACCCCCCTTGAATATTCCTGGATCTGCCACTGGGTCTAGTGTCCAAAATATTTTTGACTAGTATGAATCTTTTTGAACCATTATCTGTGATTTCAGCATCTACAAAGACACAAACTTTAGGCTATTTAAAATCGATCCAGGTGATGATCAAGAGATGAGAGTGGCATCAAACATCTTTATTATGTTCTCTGATACACTCTTATAGGCCTGCAGTTTATCATGTTTATTTCTAATATCACTTTCTAAAAATCTTATAATTAGCCTATCAGAGAATGCATCATTGGAAAACTTATTTTTCTCTCATCACTTTCCTCTGCCGGCATAGCACTCTATTCAATAGATAACATATTTTGCTAACTTTTGCTATCTCAGTGCTATCATTAGTAGATAACACTTAATGATTAAGCACTTCCTCTCATGGCAGTATATATTTGTATAATAATTAAGCACTTCCTTTCTCTTGGCCCAAAAGGCTGCCATTAAAATTGTTCACTTGATTGTTGGGCGTTGTTTTTTTTCCATGTCCTTTGTCTTCAAATCCGGGCTTCAAATCTGTTTCTCACTTCACTTTCCATATAGGCCAGCATGCTTTAATATAGGCTTTTTAGTGTGTCTCCACATGGAGCAACCATTCAAACAAACATATTTCCATATCTTTCCTAGATAGCAACCTTAATATAAAACATATTTTGCTATGATCATGATGATAATGATGCTATATTCAGGAGCACCTTCAATAGATAAACATTTTTTATCTTCATTTAGATAGCACAGTGTAGTCTTCGTGAGATAGAATCCTGTTCAGTTGATAACATATTTGCTATCTTCAGTAGATAGCACCCTTTTCAATAGAAATGGCTAAATGGCTGATGTTGTGTCCTCAATTTAGAGATTTCAGGGTCATAGTACATGGTGCTGAGTGTTTGGGTGGAACCAATATTTTTTTGGCATCCTTATGCAAAAAAAGAAAGAAAAAAATGAAAAGAAACAAGTTTGTTTTCAGCAGCAGGTCTGAAAAGTGCAAAGCACAATGGACAATGTGGTATTTAAAAAATAAAAATAAATAATAATAATAAAACATTGCAAACAACACCACTGGTATCCTTTTAACATTTAGTAAGAAAATAAAACCGAAAAAAAGTTCAAACTATCCATGCATCATCCAACTTCAAGTTCAAATTGAGCTGAAATGTCACCATTTTTTTTTTTTTTTTTTTTCTGGGAGGGGGGGGGTGGGGGTGATGATGGGAATCTTAGTTAGGAGGGTGAAGGCTCTGATCTAAAAACAGTGACAGGTTACAGTAAATCTGGATGATTGGGACTTTCCCAGACCTGCATTCTCCTTTAACAATTTTCTTGTAGACACTCCGAAAAGCCCAGTAGCCTTCGACTTGTGACCCCGGACTTGTGATAGTCTCAAGATTTAATTAAACTTTTTTTTTCCAAAAGAAAGGGGGGTTATGAATATGTCTGTGACCGGAGTTAATTTTTGGCCCTATCGCCAGCCGAATTTTGTTATGACCCCCCTATCTTGAGTTGAATTCCCGGTTGAATTGTTTATCACCCCTTCTGCCCTTGGCCGGCTACCCACACAGATTCATAACAAATTTATGCATACATTTTTAGTTAAAAGGGCATTTCGTGATCCACAGCCTCATCCCCCCACTTTTCTCAAAAAAAGTTGAGATTTTTATGCCACTGGAAACCTCTGGCTACATAATGTTTATGTACCAAAAATTTCTTGCAGATTAATTCGTTTAGCAAAAATATTTAAAACGAAATTACAACAGTTGCCTAAGGAGCAGTTATACACATAATTCATGCATAACTCGCAAACGCAAAATCGGAATCAACTGATATTTTGGGAATAAGATTTTTTCGCGGATATCTACTGAAAAATGCCATAAAAAGTGGATGCTAGGATCACGAAATACTCCTTTAAGAATGTTCAACAATTTTTGTTGTAAAAATTATGACCCCCCCCCCTCTATTTTGGGAATACAAATTCTATGACACCCCCTCCCCAGATACTCATGACCCCCACCCCCTTCTGAAGAAAATGACAGCCCCTAATACATGAAAAAAGAATATTCTTTCCATATAAATAAAAATATAAATTAAATGATGAAATAAATGAATAGAAATTAAATATATAGACACAGAGAAAGGCATGCATATCATTATATTTGTGCCACATCAAGTCTGTGTCTGGTCTTTTGTGTTCACAAGTGTTACCAATGGTTACTTGCCATGTGTGGCTTATGATAATTGACCAATTTGTAACCAGGCTTACCAAACCTGCAGTTTAGTAACCCAATTGGGTGACATTTGAAGAGTTTGTCATACAACTCTGCCCACTTCTTGCCCATAGAAACCAGTAGTGAAGAAATATTGGGTGACTTTTTAACATTGGTATCACAATTTTATGTTTATTTTACTGTTTCATCAGACAGCAATGGTTTTAAGAGGAAATTTGGGCAACTTTTCAACATTTTGATCCACAAATTGGGCTGAAACTGTGGTAACAATGTCTATATGCCCAGAGGCTTTCACTGTTTGTCAAGGCCTACACTAGGCATGCTAGGATCCTAGACATGACAATATCAAAGACACAGTTCATTAAAACCAATATGCTTTAATACACAAAGAATGACCTTTGGATATACTGGGTACAAAAACTTGTGTCCCATAACTTGAGGTTAAAATTTGTTTAATCAGGGTCATTGAACTGTGAATTAATAGTTCATAGCGGTGTCATCCAGCTATTAATAGTTCATAGTGGTATTTTGCATTCAGTGTGCTAACCACAGACCTGTGGCTAAACAAACATGAATGGGTTTCATTGATTCATTGATCATTGATTAGGTGGACTATTCTATCCTCCAAGACAGGGTTGCCAACTTCACAATTTGACAGCCCAATTAGGCAACTTTTGAAGATTTTCCCAGTTACTTTCGACAATTTCCTGTCCCGTAGATACCAACGGTTAAGATAAAAATTAGGTAACTTTTCAACAGTGGCTCTTACAACTTTCAGTAGTTTCCCGTTTCATGGTTAAGAGAAAAATGGGGTGACTTTTGATTATTTGATCCGTGATTTGGGCTGAAAATTTTTGGCAACCCTACTCCAAGGTTGCGAAACCACATACACAGGGTTGCCAAACCATGATTTGGTAGCCCAATTGGGCGACTTTTGAAGATTTTCCCGACTTTTGACAATTTCCTGTCCCATAGAAACCAACGGTTAAGAAAAAATTTGGCGACTTTTCAACATTGGCTCTCGACTTCCGATAGTTTCCTGTCCCATAGAAACCAATGGTAAAGAAAACAATTGGGCGACTTTTCGATTATTTGACCCACGATTCGGGCTGAAATCTTTTGGCAACCCTGCACATACAGCTGGCCTCAGTCAGCATGTCAGCACAGATACTCAACACATAGTCTCAGACAGGCACATGTGTATAAAATTTAAGGTTTTGAGAACATCCAAAGTAAATTGTACACTCCTCTGTCCTCATGGCGCGGACACAGAGTCCATCCGGGACACAGCTAAGCTTCTTACTCTACCCGGAAAAGATACCACAAGAGCTGACTTTTGAGCAAATACGTGTGAGTTAAATACAATGAATTGCATGCTTCCTTTTGTTCTTGAGTCATATATCAATTTTATGTTGAATTTGAGTGTAGCATTGGCACAATGGTGGTGAATGACACGTAAATTTGGGTACTCGTCTTTGGTTAATGGTTGTTGGGATATTGACTTTTTTAATCAGTAAGTTAAATTCAGACTTCTGCTCTCCCCATGGTTAATTTAGAATGAGAGTCATACTCCGGGGTACTCCTTAGTTGAAAGGGATGTTAAGGGTGTTGACCCTTCAGTCCTGTGTTATGTTCAGAGAGCCATTGGCATTATCCTGTAGGCATGTGGCAAAGTACTAGTATTTTGACACCCATGTGTTTTCCCCCAAATGATTGCGCAATACAGCTTACACATGTGTTTGGTTCCCTCTATTCACAGTGCATGATGCCTGTATGTAGATCGAGACTCCATAGGGGTGTTTACATTCCATTTTCTACCAATTCCTCCGACTGCCATGATGAGTATCTTTTTTCACTGAATCAATTGAGGCTCGGATGGACGAAAGATATGATAGAAATATAAAGCAAAAACAAGTACCGTCGGATCCGTAGCGGTCGCTGCGGGACAAGGAATTCAATTTTGCAGTGTTGGTGTCTTTGAAGCAGGTTCAAGTTTGGCCCCTATTTGGACCTGTAACCCCTCTGTGAGCTTAACCTTTGAGGGCGCTCATCTTAAAATAATGCCAGAAAGGGTATTTCCATCCACACCAAAAAAAAAAAAATCAAAATTTGAAAAATTGTGTTCGAAACCAATTTTGGACACTTTTGATGTCCAAACGATTTTCGGGAAAAAGCGTCATGACATCAAAAGTGTTCGAAACTGATTTCGGACACTTTTGATTTCCAAACAATTTTCGGGGAAAAAGCGTCTTGACATCGAAAGTGTTCGGACACCGATTCGGACACTTTTGATGTCCAAACGATTTTCGGAAAAAAAGCGTCTTGACATCAAAAGTGTTCGAAACCGATTTCGGACACGTTTGATGTCCAAACAATTTTCGGGAAAAAGCGTCTTGACATCGAAAGTGTTCGAAACCAATTTCGGACACGCTTTGATGTCCAAACGATTTTCGGAAAGAAAGCGTCTTGACATCGAAAGTGTTCGAAACCGATTTCGACACTTTTGATTTCCAAACAATTTTCGGGAAAAAGCATCTTGACATCGAAAGTGTTCTGACACCGATTCGGACATTTTGATGTCCAAACGATTTTCGGGAAAAAGCGTCTTGACATCAAAAGTGTTCGAAACCGATTTCGACATTTTGATGTCCAAACAATTTTCGGGAAAAAAGAGTCTTGACATCGAAAGTGTTCGGAAACCGATTTCGGACACTTTTGATGTCCAAACGATTTTTGGAAAAAAAGCGTCTTGACATCGAAAGTGTTCTGAAACCGATTTCGGACACTTTTGATGTCCAAACGATTTTCGGAAAAAAGCGTCTTGACATCAAAAGTGTTCGAAACCGATTTCGGACACTTTTGATGTCCAAACGATTTTCGGGAAAAGCGCCTTGACATCAAAAGTGTTGAAACCGATTTCGACACTTTTGATGTCCAAACGATTTTCGGGAAAAAGCGTCTTGACATCAAAAGTGTTCGAAACCGATTTCGACACTTTTAATGTCCAAACGATTTTCGGGAAAAAGCGTCTTGACATCAAAAGTGTTCGAAACCGATTTCGGACACTTTTTATGTCCACACTATTTTCGGGAAAAAGCGCCTTGACATCGAAAGTGTTCGGAAACCGAAACTCTTTTCCAGTATGGGGCCGGTATAGGCCATCCCCCTCACCAAGTACCATAGCCATGCGACAAACGATGTTGACGTAACAGCATTTTTTAGAAATTGTTGAAAATCGTGTAATGCCCCTTTAATGACCTAATTAGCATATTTCGGGACGAAACTCTTTTCCAGTATGGGGCGGTACCTGCCTTCCCCTCACCAAGTACCATAGCCATGCGACAAACGATGTTGACGTAACAGCATTTTTTAGAAATTGTTGAAAATCGTGTAATGCCCCTTTAATGACCTAATTAGCATATTTCGGGCAAAACTCTTTTCCAGTATGGGGCCGGTATAGGCCCTCCCCTCACCAAGTACCATACATGTAGCCATGCGACAAACGATGTTGACGTAACAGCATCTTTTAGCGTTTGTTACTAACGGACGGACGGACGGATGGACGGACGGACTAACGGAGAGACATGGTGACTTATAGAGCTGCTACCCGCAGCTAAAAAGAAAGAAAATCATTGTGTTGCCTTCAGTGCCGACTGACCCTAAATCCTGAAAAATTAGGGTCACAATTGTTTGTTTTTTGAATGACATTCTATATGTTGAAAAAAAATCAATGTTTTTCACATTGATCAATATTTTATTGAAAGACTAGTCTTAAAATGATTATCTAACAAGTATCCAGTGGTCAAAATTGCTCAATCATAAATGCTAATGGAAGAAGCATTATTTAAAATTTGTGGGGGTTTTAAAAACAAAATAATAATGAAAACAATCCAACTTGAGGGAACACAACAATTATTTTTGGTTGACCTGTTGTCATATTGTATGAAAGGAATGACTTTCATGGTGGAAAAAACGTTGGGGTGTCCATCGAAGTAATCAAACGGTTTTTGATCATCAGCGTTCTTGGCACGCTGATTGTTCCTATCTATCTTGGTGCTGTGTATCATAGACCCCAAGGGAAATAAGCCACACTTTGGAGGCTTGTAAACTGTGTAATTAAGTTTTAGCACTTCGCCAATTTTTAACTGCTTCCTTGTTTAAAATATGGAATTCAAGCAACTTGAAGTTTCCTTAGGGACCGTTCACAAACACGGGGGTCCTGATGCAATAAATTAAATTAAATTAAATTTTGGATTTATAAAGCAATATATTAAGGGGGGGGGGCTGAAATTTTTTATCCCTCTGAAGGGGTTACCTTAAAAAATATCACATCAGTTTTTCTCATAGACCATTACACTATTTTCTTTGGTGTTGACGTTCATTTTCATGGCCAAAGGGGGGGGGCTGCCCTGAAAATAATTTTAGGTCCGGGGGGCTAAAAATGTTAATTTTTCTTTTTGCATCTGGGCCCCCCTGTTACAAGTGTTTGTGAACAGTCCCTTACATTGACATACACAATAGGAATATTTGTGTGTTGTTATTTTCATGATAGAATGGAATGCAAAAACTGCAAAAATAAATATATTGCAAAAATTTTCACTTTTACACCAGGGTATGCCAAGCAATATTCAAATAGTAAAAAAGTAGTACAGCAGGTCACTACAGGTAATGGAACATTTCCTGTTCAGCCTTATGATCATGATGATGTCATAATTTCGGGATATCGCTAATTTTCGGGACACCGTGTGTCTCAAACCTTTTAAGACGTGTCAACTTTATTGAGGTAGTTGTCTTTAAAACCGGGCAAACTTTTTTGGTGTTTGAACCGTTCAGCATATTAGTTTTACAGAAACATCATGAATATTGACGTGCTCAGAGGAGATATTCATTTTAATAGAGACGGTAGAAAAGGGATGTTGAGAGCGATCATCCGTTCATTAGGCCAATAGTATTATAATTTGGCGTTAATTAACTTCCCTAGAGTTATATCTCATCCACTACTGCACTATCTACAATGTATATCACTCACTGCATTAGCAATACCGCCATGACAGTCACTCCACCTTAATTAATCGTTCCTCCAAGTTTTAGACAACCAGTATGGAAATATGGAAATTACCCCCAATTACCAATTTCCATAAGGGCTATAGTGGTCAGTGTAATATATCCTGTTAATTATCCTTAATTAATTTTTCCTCCAAGATATATACCTAGAATTCTCCCAAGACAACCAGTACCCCCCCCCTCCCCCAATTAATAACTTCCCTCTGGGTCATAGTGGTCAGTGGAAATGTCCAGTTATACAGGATATACCTGATGCAGGCAGATTAGTACATAGAAAGAACACTTTTAACAGGATATATTACACTGACCACTATAACCCTTATGGAAATTGGTAATTGGGGGTACTGGTTGTCTTGGGAGAACTCGCCCAGCAAACACAAAAACGTTTTAAAAACGTTTTAAATAAGTTATATTTTAGCTTTTGGTTTAGGTCAAAACGTTTTAATAACATCAAAATGTCGGGTTATACATTTTTGTATAAAGGTCATGATAACGTTTTAAAACGTTTTGTATGAAAACACACTACAACAATATTTTAAAATGTTTTCAAACAATGTTATTGTAAACTATTTGTGACGTGTCATGTCAAAAGGAGACACTTTTGGGCAGGATCGTAAATGGAGAAATAGCCAAAAATTTGCGCGTGGGTGATTTTTTCACAATTTGGGTTTGTTGCGAATTTGTGATGTTAATTAATGTTAAAAATATTGTCTGATAGTTTCAGACCGGGATATAACTGGCATCTTGTATTTTTTGAGACATTTTTGAAGGGAATTCCTACTCTTAACATTGTCAATAATATTTTTAAAGGCCGATATCTCAATTTCCAATTTCATAATACCATAACTTACAAACTCAATATCTTCGCGGTGTTGTGGAGCAAAATATCTCTATATTTAAGATATATAAAACCCTCAAAATTGATAACCTGCCCAAAAGTGTCTCCTTTTGACATGACACGTCACATTTTTGAAAACATTTTTGCCAAATATTTTGTCAATACTTAAATAACATTATGTTAAAATATTTGACCCCAGCAAACACATAAATGTTCTTAAAATGTTTTTTTCAAAACATTTTAATAACATTTAAATGTCGGGTTATATAAAGGTCATGAAAACGTTTTAAAATGTTATTGCAAATATTTTGGGCAAACATTTTAGCAAAATATTTTATCAACCCCAAAATAACATTCTGTTTAGAATTAATGTTTTGTATCCAGTTTTCAAGAATGTTTTTGGAATGTTATCAAAACGTTTTTATACCCTTTATATAACCCGACGTTTTCTGTAAAACATTTTTGTTTGCGGAGTAGTGGATTATCAAAAAATGTTTTTTAAGGTTATGAAATCGTTTTATATTCTTAATATACCCTTTATATAACCCGACATTTATACGTTTTCTGACAACCTTTTATAACCTTTTGCGAATGATGACGAAATTAATGTTTTGTGTTTGCTGGGTCCCTAAGTATAAAACTTGGAGGAACGATTAATTAAGGTGGAGTGACTGTCATGGTGGTATTGCTAATGCAGTGAGTGATATAGATAGTGCAGTGCGAAAATTAGCGATATCCCGAAATTACGACATCATAAGGCAAATGTTCCATTACCTGTAGAGACCTGCTGTACTACTTTTAAAAAAATGCGTATATAATATTGGCCTAGATGCTGAAAAATTGGGCTATTCCAGTTGAAATCCACGAGGCAGCACCATGGTGGGTCCACCCCCTAATGGAAGACATGATCTTAATCTTCCACACAGGGTGTGTGAATTTCAAATGGGGTTATATTTTGTATGCATGATGCCATCTAAAATCTACACCCCTGTGTGCCAGGTTAAGGTCATGTCTTCCATAGGGGGCGTATCGATTTCAACTGCAATAGCCCAATAACTTTTAAGTAGATGTGAGATTTTCAGCTATAAAACCAGGTTTTATTTTATTTACATGTAGCGGATCATCCTCAATTCTGTCCACACAGTCTTAAATCAGAAACCCTCCACAAAAACATTACAATAGATAGGTCTTACAATAATACTTGTTTGTACAGCCAGCCGCCTATATCAGTTACATGCCGTATTTCATCAAATAGTCACCCCCCCCCCAAATAAACGACCCCCACCACTTTCAACCAAGATGTTTCAAAAATGCCGGTATTTCCATACTATCTTGTGTAGTATTGCTTACCTAGTTGCCCACATGGTCGATAATAGCATCAATAATTGGCGAAAATCTGGATCAGAAACCCAGAAGTGAACCAGAAGTCAGTGTTTCTAGTTCATAGTTCGTCATTTTAGCGTGAGTTAGTTTACCCAATGATTTTAACAGGAATTATCGTTCTAAAATTGACCTTCAATAAACGCCCCCCTTTGGAAAATGTAAAGCCCCCGGGGGCATTTATTGACGAAATACAGTAGAATATTAACTCCAAATAATCTTTTTGTGAAGGGTGTCTGCCTTTTGCTTCTTTAGTAAAAAAACCCACTGATTTAGAGGCATAATATATGATTGTGGATGGAATTTTCAATTTCATTTTCAATCTCCATGCATGGAAATGGTTTACATTGTGGGGTTAGTGCTTAAGGTCTTTTCTGTAATAGCTACCCTATAGACATTCTATGATTCTATATTGTACACATCTCACATCTATTACAGATGGGAGATTAGATTGACCTCAATGTTTATCAACAAAGGCAAGGGACTGGCATATCGATATGCTTGAGTGAATCTCATGCAACCACTACATGTACACTGTTCAATAACCTTATTGTGATGTGGCGGGAGTTTAAAAATATGATGCACGTGCATACAGCTAGGCAAAAAAACAATGGAAATTGTGATGATGCGTGCGCATACTGCCAGGCATTGAAGTCAACTTCAGAAGTCAACTCATCTATACTCTGTATTCCTCAAGTCAGTAATTAAGGTATTGTTTTTTATTGTATCTCGAAATGTAAAAGTATGCATTTTCAGAAAGGAAATGATGCAAGGAATCCAACTGGCGTAACAGAATCCTGCAAAAATTAACAGTTTTTGAAAAAAATCTTAAAATTTGATTTTACTACTGATTCGAGGAAGGTATACAAATGTAGATTACAATCTTCTTATGTATTAATTGATTTGATAGACTAACTAGCTCAGCTACTAAGCCTTAATATGAGTCCTCAACAAAATTATTATATATCTTAAAAACAAAATGTGAATGTGTTCCTGATATGACAGTGAATCAATGCCTTTGCTGGCACAGCGGTCACTAAATATATGTAGCGCCAACATTTTCACTCTACAGTATCACTACCTTTGTTTGTACATGTAGGCTTTTTTCTTGCTTAATTTTTTTGTGGCTGCTGTAAATCTTTGCTGTAATGGAAAATCTGCTGCGGCAATGAGTTTCTGCTGTATGTCAAATTGGTAAAACATACACAAAAACTATGTTAGCCCTTTTATTTTGATAATAGCAGTAGCGAAGATACCTCTGATGTGTGGGTGTAGTTCTAGAAGGGAACTATTACATAATTGATTGGCCATTTTACATGCATGCACATGACAAGTCAGGTGGATGGCCCCATCATGACTCTGACACTACGGTCACCAGCGTGTCCAGGATCTTTTCCTGTGGGGGGGGGGATCAGAGGGGCTTTCAGAGTTATGCAAGGGGCTTATTAAATGGCTAAAATCACCAAAAAATGGCTGATTTTACATGATTTTTTAACAAAATTCGGGGCTTCAGCACCCAAAGCCCCCAGGACACACCACTGACGGTACTATAAAGCATCACAAACTTTAAGTTTTGAGACTAGCCCAATAGCAATATGCTGATCCCACCGATAGATAGCAAAGTTTGTACCTCTGATGTGTGGGTGTAGTAGAGGAGGAAATATTACATAATTGATTGGCCATTTTACATGCATGCACATAGCAAATCAGGTGGATGGCCCCATCATGACTCTGACACTACGGTACTGTATCACAAACTATTGAGACTAGCCCTTAGACTGATCCCACCGATTGGTAGCAAAGTGTGTACCTCTGATGTGTGGGTGTAGGAGAGGAGGAACTATTACATATTTGATTGGCCATTTTACATGCATGCACATAGCAAGTCAGGTGGATGGCCCCATCATGACTCTGACACTACGGTACTGTATCACAAACTATTGAGACTAGCCCTTAGACTGATCCCACCGATTGGTAGCAAAGTGTGTACCTCTGATGTGTGGGTGTAGGAGAGGAGGAAATATTACATAATTGATTGGCCATTTTACATGCATGCACATAACAAGTCAAGTGGATGGCCCCATCATGACTCTGACACTACGGTACTGTAGCATCACAAACTATTGAGACTAGCCCTTATGCTCATCCCTCCAATTGGTAGCAAAGTTTGTACCTCTGATGTGTGGGTGTAGTAGAGGAGGAAATATTACATAATTGATTGGCCATTTTACATGCATGCACATAACAAGTCAAGTGAATGGCCCCATCATGACTGCTTCAATGCACCAAGAGAACTCTTGGCAATACTTAATAAACACTACAAATTATGGCTTGCATAATAATATAACAAGATTTGGAATTTCTTCTGCTGGTAACACCTATAGGTATAGCAAAGATTGTACCTCTGATGTGTGGGTGTAATAGATGAAAACATATTACATAATTGATTAGCCATTTTACATGCTTGCACATAGCAAGTATGTCAGGTGGATAACCCCATCATGACTGCTGCAATGCAAAAAAGAAAACTCTTGGATGACAAACTTTACTAGCCATTATGCTGAGAAGGTAGTGCCTATAATAGGTAGGGGAAATGTTACATGCATGCACATAGCATACCATGTGGATGGCCCCATCATGACTGCTGCAATGCACTGACAGAACTTGTGAGACTATGAATAGTTAAGCATTATGGAAGCACTTTCTTTAATAGATAACTTTTTTGCTATCTTCAGTAGATAGCATATTTGCCATCTTCAGTGATATCTTGTTCTTCAATGGATAACATTTTACTATCTTTAGTAGATAGTTGTTTATTTAATAGATAGCATAGTTGCTATCTTCAGTAAAAAAAAATAAATGTAGATATTTATATCTATAGCGCTTTATGCCGTAAACAGCCTCAAAGCGCTTTGCATTTATTCCGCCGTTATTAGAATATGTCGGAACCACGTTTGCTGCCTACAATTGGCGCAGGGTTCATCAGTACAACAACTGTGACTACCCCTAACAGCTTCCCATTGCACCTGGGTGGGGTGAGGCAAGCGAGACAAAGCACCTTGCCCAAGGGCGCAACACGGTGGCGGGACGGGGACTCGAACCCACACACGTCAAACAAGCTCTCAGATTATGAGTCCAAGGCCATAACCACTAAGCCACCGTACCCTACAGTAGATGGGGCTTTCTTCAATGGTTTTCAGTAGATAGCTCTTTCCTCTACATGATAACATATTTGCTATCTTCAGTAGATAGCTTTTTCCTCTATAGATAAAATAGGTGTTATCTTCAGTAGATAGCAAATATGTTATTTATTTTAAAGAGACTGTACTGATCTTCAGTAGATACCTTTTGCTCTCTTCAGCAGGTAGCTTTCTCTTTGATTAAGCATATTTTCTATGGTAAAAACTCTCTTCAATAGAAGTGTTTTGTTCTCTAGTAAATATTATTCTCTTTAATCAGTAAATGTGTTGTTGATATTATGGAAAAGTTTTCTCTTCAAGTTTCCACATCACCAAGATCTTTTATCATAAGATACATAGTGTATATCCAAAGTGGTGTGTATAGGTCATACTGTACGGGACACATATGTGTGGGTGTTTATATAATTATGGCTAACTTCTTGAAGCAAGTTAATTTGTCTTTGAGGTACATCTTGTTTTGAGTGGCCTATCGACCATAATTTCTGTGACTGCATTACAATACCTTTTACCTCATGAATACTCTTCACACTAAAATACAGGTTGTGTAAAGGCCATTTATGTTTAGGAAACATGTATGGGTTTTTGTATATAATTATGGTTATTTAAATAACTTTGTGATGCAAGAATAGTGTATAATTTATTTGAGAGCTTTATTGACCAGGTAGTATGTGTGTGGCTTAGTTACAGTGTCATTTTGTTCTGAATTACTAATACATGGATGTAATAGAAACATGAATGTGGAAGGGAAAGTATAGAAAATATTTGCATACAGCAAAAAATAAAATCGCTAAAAACTAACCCCGATTTATTTCTGTGTTTTCTTAGCATCAGAGAGTATCCATAAAGCAAGGGTGAAAATAAGTGGAAGACAGGAGCCATTTGACCCCCAGAAACTATGAAATGGCCCCTGGTTCCATCTCAATTTTAGTTGACCAGGGGACACTTTTCTCACATCCCTGGCCTTTGGATAGTGAACAAAATATATCAAATTCAAAGCAACTAGTGCTCATCCATTTATTTTCATTGGCCCCTTGGTGATTGGAAATGAGCCCTGGTTCCTAGTTAAATTTGTTGAACCAGGTGCCATTATCACTAAGTGGCCCCTGGTTCATCCAAAGTGGCCCTTAGTTCACTCCAAATCTTGGTGAACCAGGGGCCATTTTTTTGCCAAAATGGCCCCTGGTTCAAACTTTCTTATTTTCACCCTTGCCACAAAGGTTCAGTGCTGAAGTCAGAGCCAATCTTGTACTTACACTAATAATGGCTGGCCGCGGGGAGTTCATCATTGTAATTATTTATAAGAAACTAGAGCAGTAACCGCACCATAGCTGAACCATGGGGCTTTGGCAGTATATAATTGTGGTACATGTATATATCACCCCTTTATGACCCCTTAATGACCTTAAATGAATTTCAAAATATTTTAAACATGTTTAGAATGTCATAAGGATCATTGCATTTAAATTTCAGCTCAATTGGAGCATTTTAAAAACTTGACCTTTATCCCCTTTATGACCCCTTAATGACCTTGAATGAATATTAAATTATTTTAAACATGTTTAGAATGTCATAAGGATCATTGCATTTAAATTTCAGCTCAATTGAACCATTTGAAAACTTGACCTTTGACCCCTTTATTGACCCCTTAATGACCTTAAATGAATTTTAAAATATTTTAAACTTGTTTAGAATGTCTTAAAGATCATTGTATTTAAATATCAGCTCAATTGGATATTTTTGAAAACTTGACCTTTGACCCCTTTATGACCCCTTAATGACCTTAAATGAATATTACAATATTTATAACATGTTTAGAATGTCATAAGGATCATTGCATATAAA
This sequence comes from Amphiura filiformis, assembly GCF_039555335.1. Taxonomy (NCBI): domain Eukaryota; kingdom Metazoa; phylum Echinodermata; class Ophiuroidea; order Amphilepidida; family Amphiuridae; genus Amphiura; species Amphiura filiformis. The sequence goes on along the minus strand of NC_092646.1, from coordinate 58,319,126 downwards.
TTTCAGCTTAATTGGAGCATTTTTGGTTAAAATGACCTTTTTTGACCCCTGTGACCCTTGGATGACCTCTGACGTTAGGAAATATTTTTATCATATTCTTTACTTCTTACTCTTTCATTTGACACCACTTGGGGGTTCATACCTTCGTGGGAATTAAAGATATGTCCATTTTAGACCAAATGGTTGGTAAGTAAGTAAGTAAGTACATGTATCATACACTCATATAGGCTGATACCATTTCATGGTTCAGCAAAAATAAATTGGTCTAACACTAATTATTCTGTTTTTTGTTTTTTTTACCTCCAGAGAGTACCCATGAAAGATTTCAGTGCTGAAGTAAGAGCCAATCTAGATGTGGGTAACTTTGTCCATAAAGCCACGCTGCTGATGGATGTAATGGAAAATAGCCTGGAATCAGTCGTGGATTTAATGTTAGAAGAATTGCTGGCAGGGAATGAAAGAGAAGAAGCAATCACAAAAGAAGCAAAAAGTGCCCTCTTCACACATGACTCGGGTAAGTGGTAAAAGTGGGATGAATTTCCGGGCTAAAGGGGGAGCACTCAAATATGATAATGTACATGTGTGTGACCAGTGTTTCTTCTTATGATAATGATTGGTCCAAGCTGGCTATTACAGTACTGGCTGGAATCCACCGGGCAAAAATTGCGTGGGTTTTGCACGGCATTTTGCATGGACCGCTCAAAAACGATCTTCACAGATCATACCGATTTTGCGCGGTTTGCACGGTTTTGCGTGGTACAGTTAAAAGTTGTGCTAACCAGCCAACTGCCCGCGCGGTTTATGAGCGGGTTGTTGCACGGCATAAGCCTATTATAAATCCAATTTGCTCTTCTTTGTCAAGCACTTGACAAATGACACACACATTCGGAAGTGGTATTTCAGTTCGCAATGCAATCAATAGCTGTTCAAAACCCTTGATATGATTCGTTGACCGTGTTCCGAAGTATAAAACAACATGATGGGTCTAACTCTAACACCACCGGCCGGTCATGCGAAATTTCATAACGGGTTTTGATTTTACCGGTTAAATGTTATGTATTGTAGGGCCTACTAGTTACACGTTTAAAATATTAAAATTACATTTGTTTTCATTTTCTTTCGAATATGTTTTTCATAAAGATGTAACTTGGATTAAATTGAGTATAAATTGACTAACAATTTATCATTATTCAATTGATAATAGAGCTAGGGGCCAACTTCGAAAAAAGAAAAATATATGAAAAACGATCGAGATAAAAATAAAATGCGTCGATGGAAGAACATAATGAAAATTTACAGAAGGCTTATCATTGGGCTTAATTTTCACGATTATCACTTTGTTTGCGGCAAAATAACGTAAAATATAGACCCATATTACATTCTGCCACTACCAGAGTTGAAGAGAGAAATAAACTTCACCAAGCATGGCACCAAACCATCCCGAGCTCCGCGATCGCCTGAGCTGAGTGCCTTCCAGCGGTACGGTATCGGACTATCTTCGCCACAAAATCATCATCATCATCAGCATAAATTCATGTTTCTCGCCGAGTCACAGCATTTATTTGACTTTAAAATCATCTTACCTTTAGTTCTATATTAAATCTATCATCAAAAATATAAAAGCTGCAATTTATTCCAGAAAGTAATGTCGATATCCGTTTCATTTATAAATGGCCTGCCATCGAAGGCCTTTCCATCTTGTTCTTTGAGGCGATAAAATCCTGGGATGTAATTCAAACATCATGAACATGCATGATACACGATTTCATATTTTCCTGAAGAGCAGTCAGCTGTTCATTCCTATTCTGATACTTCATAATTTATTTATTCCAGGTATGTGCGTGTGAGAGAGTGATCAAGAAAGACACAAGAAGAGGTGTTGAGAAGATCAAAGTTCCTTCTTTGTTGGAAAATTCCCCATATCAACAAGAATACAAGATCATTCGAAGCATTTCACCAGTCGTCATCATTTTAATTGAGACGCTCTTGTTTGTCGCATGCACAAGTCAAACTCTTAGTCAAAACATTCCCACGTCTCTATCAGGGGATTCAGGTGCAAAGCAATTGAGTTTGTAGAACATCCAGGGTGTATAGGGTATATGCCACGCGCTGTATACCACATTCCATTCATACCATGTCCGTCCACCAAGATGGGATGGTATACCACAACACGTGTGTGCTTGCCATCACAGATCGATCGGAAGACTAGAGGTTGCATGATACAATACAACTTGCAAGAAAGTTTTGAAGAAAACAATTGATAGTTCATATCCACAAATCTTTCAATAATATAATTAATATTCTTCCCACAAGACCACTAGTTGACATCGAAATCCGAATAATGAACAAGCCGAATGTGTCGATGTCAACATGAAAATTTTTTATGAATGGGGATATTATAAATAAACCTAGGAAACAAGCGAAACAACCCGCGATCTCATTGGATAGCATTTCTCAGGCCCTGGTATTTCTTTGCGGTCCTGTGGATCACATGATCATTAATTATTCATAATTTTAAGGGGCTGTGCAATAATAATGAGCCGGGGGCAAGATTTTTTAGCAAGCGGGGGGTCATTCAAGCAATTTTAGGCAGGGGGTGGAGCAAGCAATTTTTGGCACATCATTTGAAATCCCCCGCTCATAATTAAATAAGAATTAAACAAAAAAACAAAACAAAATATTGTCAAAAAAAAAGTTGCTTTTCCCTCACTTCTCGCGAGACATTTCTTACCTATTTAAGATAAAATTCCACCAAAATCGTTGTTATCATCCCGGAAATTTAAATATCTATCGTTGGTATTCTAAATTCATGAAATTATCCTGGCACTAAATTATACTATCAAATCAAAACACGTGCATACGGCACTTTCCCCTTTCCCACACATCACACGCACGGTCTAAATATAGATTGGGGGTTGAGCTGACCTAGATTATCTAGCGACCCTGGAAGCAAGCACCTAGCAAGGATAAGAATATTTTATTGGTAATTATTTTTCATAATCGAATTGAACTTTCAAAGTTTCGCCTTAACATTTTTCTTTGTTTTAAAATATTCACAATGATGTTAATAAAACCGTCAAAATATCCAACAAAATAAAATCTGTGTGTCTTATTGTGTTCTTCATTTTCAGCAATGATTTCACACTCATCAGAATATTGATAGCCACATAGCCAAAGCACAGTCCACGCCCATTTGCCTCCTTAATTATTCATTAGCTCAAACCAACGATCCCCTCAACTTTATGTCTGGCTCAAGATCTGCATGCGGTCTGACTAGAAAAATTCAGATGGCACTAAAAAAAAGAGTAAATATGTGGAATTCGAAAGAGAGAGAGAGAGAGAGAGAGGGGGGGGCAGGAGGGTGAGAGAAAGAAAGGGAGAGGGAGGTAGTAAAAGTTACACCAATACACCAAATGACCCTATTGTGCATAAAATTTCATGAAAAAATATTGAAATATATGCGGCATTTGCCAATATTATTATTTTTATTATTATTATTATTATTGATCTATTTGTTAAAAATGATTGATCAACTTATAATTAAAATATTTTGAGTATAAGTCAAAAAATTTCAATTCTGTGTTATGTCTGAACTTGAGTCAAGTTTTTAGAAGGTAATTTTAATCCAACACTTTCATCATCTTCGCGATTTTTCTGTCATTTTCAGTTCAAGCAAATAGGCTAAATTATTTTTCTTTGTAATTTTGCCCTGAAGTAAATATTGATAAAAGCTGATGAACCAACCCGAAATATAATAAAGTGATATTATAGAGCTGTAATCCCTTACATAATTACGCAATCATCCAGCAAAAAAAGTGGGCATTTGCTAGGAATTTCCGTTCTTTTGAAGGAGCACCAGTATGATACATTTTGTATGCGTGCCTGATGGGTGTGTGCAATTGGCTTCACAAAACACCAAATGACCCTATTGTCAATTAGCATAAAATTTCATGAAAAAATATTGAAATATATGCGGCATTTGCAAATTGCAAATATTATTATTTTTATTGTATTATTATTATTATTATTATTATTATTATTGATCTATTTGTTAAATGATTGATCAATTTATAATTAAAATATTTTGAGCATCAGTCAAAAAACTATAAAAAGCGATTACCTGGCTGATGGTGACTGTACCCACCAAGTTTTATGCCCATATGACAGTTTTTACTAATTTCACCTCAGATGACCCCTTGTGACCTCGTAATGACCTTCCAAAATTTGGCTCTAAATGTTGACTGTACCCACCACGTTTCATGCCCATACGACAGTTTTTAGTAATTTGACCTTGGATGACCCCAAAAGGACCGTCAAAAAATTTGACTCTAAAAGTTGACTGTACCCACCAAGTTTCATGCCCATATGACATTTTTTACTATTTTGACCTCAGATGACCTCTGGGTGACCCCGGATGACCCCAAAATGACCGTCCAAAAATTTGACTCTAAAAGTTCACTGTACCCACCAAGTGTCATGCCCATACGACAGTTTTTACTAATTTGACCTCAGATGACCTCGGGTGATCTTGGCCCACTTATCGAAACAAACTTGTTCTGTCTGAGGTCCAGATGCACCCACCCACCAAGTTTGAGGAACGTGTGACCCATAGTCTCCGAGAAAATACGCGGAAAACCGTTGTTACTAATTTGACCTCAGATGACCCCTGGGTGACCTTGACCCACTAACCAATACAACTTGTTCTGTCCCGGGTCAAGACGCACCCACCAACCAAGTTTGAGGAACGTGCGACCCCTAGTCTCCGAGAAAATAGGCGGACAGACAGAGTCACAGACAGACAGACAGTCACAGACAGACAGAGGCACAGACTACCAGTATTATTATAATAGATATGTATGAATGTCACAAATCATGAAATTTCTTGCCAGATTCTTTACGAAAGAAGTTTTTTGTTTTTTCCTAATAATAATGTTAGGCCCATTTTCCGAAGAAAAGTAACTTGGTGACGTCAGATTTACTAAAGAAAAAGGTGGTATTTATTATTGAAAGAAAAATATGCATTAATTCAATGAAATATTAATCAAAACGCAAATCGTAGTATTTAAAAACAATTACACGTACACATTAATAATAATTAATATAAAGAAAGGTGAAAGAAAATGTTAATTGATTCAAATTTGCCAGCGTTAAAAATAATCACACACACACCAAATGGGGTTACCATGGTGACCTTGGCTGAAAGCCGACTAGCAACTATTGTTTGAGCGCCACGCCCCTCCCCCACAATAACTAGATCGAGGGTCACCCAGCGGTTAGCAGAGGTTGTTTACAACTATTTGCGCACTTTCCCACACTATCTGAGGGTCGTGCCTCACGTGCATCAGGGCACCCACGTGGCCATGTGCAGTAGAGCACGCACGGCATGTCAAACCCAGGTCAAAATAAATATTATTATGCGTTATTCAACCGGGATTCTGTAGGGGAAATATTCTTTTCGGAGTTTGTATTTAAGCTTTTAATATCAGCATTTTCATTTGAAATGAAGTTTGGATAATGGGTTTTGGAATCATATAAAGCAATTAGCTGGAATAAATTGCATTAATCACAGAACTCACTATTCACCGCGAAAATTGCATTTTTTCGCGAACCTATAAATAGATGAATGTTATGACATGGTGCGACATCAAAAATGTTGGGAGTGGACTTTCTTATTATTGTTTTTAAAATACATCATTTGATGTTCACACCACATTCCAAAGATAACTATACGCGGTACGGCAATTGATGGCCAATTTGAATAATTCAAATAACATGAAATTGGTCATAATCGGCTGAGCGGCAAGAAATGTCTTGGTGCTCGACATTCACGTGAAGATGATAAAATGTTGGTCGGAGCAGCAATTTCAAGGATCTCTGGTTAGTCAACTCATAAAGGATTAATAAGTCGTGCCAGGATCCTCTGTGCCAGGAATCAGGATGGTCTTTTCGGGTGCGGTCTCAATACAAAGGCCTTCCGATTCATCTCTTGCCAAGGCGCATATCGGGTTGTTTGGCAGCTGCCGTGCCGGGCTGGGGCATTGAAGACCCAAGGGTGCGTCTGGCTTCTCAGTCCTGGGGGCTTCGGTAGCACTTGGCTATGGATCATTGGATGTATAATCTACGTGCACTTTTAGTTCTGAAACGAAAAGGAAATACATGTAGAACAAGTATTGTGACTTTGTGAGATCGTAAATATGTGTTTGTCTCAAGGTAAGAACAAACAAGAACAGCTTGAAAACCTGGCCCGGGAAAACTGGGTATCAAACATGTCGGCGAAATAATATTGAAAACATAAAATAATTATGTACGTACAGACACATCACTGTAACGAATGTTGAATTATATCGGCCATCTTCTATGTATCGGTCAGTAAAATTTGTGATGGCAAGACGATTATGTTTTGGGTGAATAAATTGCTATTTCATAAGATTCATGTGTGGGGAAATTTGATGCACAAACCGATGACTCGGAGACCAGCGTATCACGGGCCGACTTTGTGCTCGTAAGTGCTGGCAAAAATGTCAGGTTCCCGGTTGGGTTCTTGCCAATTTATCGCGGGAGAAGTTTTAAAGTTAATAATAGCGCTCGTACAAACACAGGTTTGAGCATAAAGCGGGGATTTTTCTCAAAAAAATTCTGTTTTTATTTCCATTTTTGTACATTTTTAAAAACAGGTTGTCTTATTTTTTTTATTAGTTTTGTAAATTAATTGCGCATCGTCGATGTTTTAACTTTTGCCGAAGTTCTTCTAAACATGGAAATAGTATAGTAGGCACATAGATATTTAGAAGATAATGTTCATGTTCCAAGCTAACATCAATGATCAAGCTGCTCAGTGCTTCATGTCACGATGTGTCAATCAATAACGATGAAGGTACATATCTTGTTGAACTACTTCAAGTGATGAATGCGAATCATTAGCCTATCGATTGAAGCGAATAGGATTAAGCCGTGCAAAACTCATGCGCGGTTTTGCGCGGTACAGTCAGTAGAGATGCTAATCACATCGGAGGTTCATCAGAGATGACCGTGGAACAACTACCGCGCAAAACATCAACCCGCGAATACCGCGCGTGGGTTTTGCACGGCCCGTGCCCGGTGGATTCCAGCCAGTACTGTACATGCAAAAATAACCTACTGGGTTCTGGGTAAGGAGAAAAGCTTACTTTATTGTTTTTCATTAGGTTTCTTCAAGTCTTCTGGGCCAATTTCCCAACATGTTGGACCAATTTGGGTTGTACAACCTTAGTAGGAACAACGAGTGTGACCAAATAATTATTTTCAGGACACAACATATCGTTATTGGGCATGAAAAACCTCCCTATGTGTTTGTGGCCACAGAACATGTTTAAAACAAAACTGCCAACTGGTTGCTTTGAACATGTTCAGGGGCCAATGACACATAGAAGGTTTTTCCTGCCCAACAACGATATCAAACAAGGTTTATCCTAGGAAAGACCTGATGAACAATAATACCTTTATACCCATTAGCATTTGGGCAAATAATGTGCCTCTTGTCATAAGTAAGTTTGATTACACATACCATATCCTCTAATAAATTCCTTGCACGTATTTTATTTAATTGTTATTTTTTGTCACATGTGTATTATTTCTTGCGTACCCCTGACCGTGGTCAATTTTGTATTGTGCACAAACATATAACCTCATCAAAATTAAAGATGTTTTTGCCTCTACAAAGACACCTCCATCAAACCAGTCCCTCATTTGTCTCTATTTGTATCTAGAGGATCAGTGCCTGACAAACTGTTCCTGCAAGCTGAATTTTAAATTGTTTTTATGGTTCTTGAGTTACAGACAATGTGTGTCAAATTTAAATCTTCTCTTAAATCTCTTCACTCGGGTGTTGACTGCAGACGACAAGTTTTCAAAAATAAATAAAACTAATTCAAAAATTTCAGAATTGTACATTTTCATGACCATAAATGGAATCAGCATGAAAAATACATTAAAATGAGTACAAACAAGCCTAGTATTGGTTCTTAAGATAGCTCTTGATATTTTGAGAAAATATCTCAAAACTTGGACTTGAAAATGTCTCAAATTATGTTGAAGCCTTTGGCTAGCACGCAGAGCATTAAAGCTTCTCACTCGTTATGATCAATCATGTGTCAGTGCAATATTTAATGCCGTTGAATTTCCAGTCTCAACACTCTTGAAATTGGGCTATTCCAGTTAAAATCCATACACTCTGTATGGAAAACATGTCCTTAATCTCCCACACAGGGGGTGTCGATTTTAAATGGAGTCACCCATTCAGGTAATCCCATTTGAAATTCACACTCCCTGTGTGGGAGATTAATGTCATGTCTTCCACAGGGTGTATGGATTTCAACTGGAATAGCTCATTATGCTTGTGGAAAACTTCACAAAAATACAGAATCAGAGGAAGAGATTTTGCAATTATCTGTATTTTGATAATTTGGTGAAAGAAGTTGCTTATTTCAATGATGAAACTGTAAAATTTGGAAACTGAAAAATGTCTTTTTAATAAAGTGTTTGGGTCACAAAGTGTCTAGTTTGCACAGATAGTAGGCCCCTAAAACAAAAATCAGTGAAAAGTTCACAATGTTTCATTAAAAAGTGCACTATTTTTGTTTTGCATGCAGAGGGCAAACAGGGTAGGTGAAGTTTGCTGTGATTTGAGTTAGAGGAGTAAACTAAAAGGAGTATTTTAAAGCTTAAAATATCTTCAATTTTAGAGATCATCGTGTTGTCTGGAACCAGGCCTGTACACAGTTCGAACACAAAGATCCATGTTTTGCTATTTTTTCCAATAAAAAGTTTCAAAACTGGGAGAAGAATTGATAAAGGGTCAACATTAAAAAAGTCCCAAAGGTCGGCAGGTTTTAAATTCAGAAGGGGATTTAAAAATATAGTAAAAACAGGGTATATACAGTAAGCCAAAAAATTAAGGTACCAGTTGTGTTCACCCCTGTATATCCCAAATAAAGACAAATATGTCAAAATTAAAACAGGCAGCCAATACATGTACTCTTTAGCTCTAATTTAAGACCTTGTTGAAATTGGTTGAGAATTAAAGAAACAGTGATCTAAAACCTAATGAAGAAACAAAATCAAAAGTTGCACTTTTGAATCAGCATGAAAAATACATTAAAATGAGTACAAACAAGCCTAGTATTGGTTCTTAAGATAGCTCTTGATATTTTGAGAAAATATCTCAAAACTTGGACTTGAAAATGTCTCAAATTATGTTGAAGCCTTTGGCTAGCACGCAGAGCATTAAAGCTTCTCACTCGTTATGATCAATCATGTGTCAGTGCAATATTTAATGCCGTTGAATTTCCAGTCTCAACACTCTTGAAATTGGGCTATTCCAGTTAAAATCCATACACTCTGTATGGAAAACATGTCCTTAATCTCCCACACAGGGGGTGTCGATTTTAAATGGAGTCACCCATTCAGGTAATCCCATTTGAAATTCACACTCCCTGTGTGGGAGATTAATGTCATGTCTTCCACAGGGTGTATGGATTTCAACTGGAATAGCTCATTATGCTTGTGGAAAACTTCACAAAAATACAGAATCAGAGGAAGAGATTTTGCAATTATCTGTATTTTGATAATTTGGTGAAAGAAGTTGCTTATTTCAATGATGAAACTGTAAAATTTGGAAACTGAAAAATGTCTTTTTAATAAAGTGTTTGGGTCACAAAGTGTCTAGTTTGCACAGATAGTAGGCCCCTAAAACAAAAATCAGTGAAAAGTTCACAATGTTTCATTAAAAAGTGCACTATTTTTGTTTTGCATGCAGAGGGCAAACAGGGTAGGTGAAGTTTGCTGTGATTTGAGTTAGAGGAGTAAACTAAAAGGAGTATTTTAAAGCTTAAAATATCTTCAATTTTAGAGATCATTGTGTTGTCTGGAACCAGGCCTGTACACAGTTCGAACACAAAGATCCATGTTTTGCTATTTTTTCCAATAAAAAGTTTCAAAACTGGGAGAAGAATTGATAAAGGGTCAACATTAAAAAAGTCCCAAAGGTCGGCAGGTTTTAAATTCAGAAGGGGATTTAAAAATATAGTAAAAACAGGGTATATACAGTAAGCCAAAAAATTAAGGTACCAGTTGTGTTCACCCCTGTATATCCCAAATAAAGACAAATATGTCAAAATTAAAACAGGCAGCCAATACATGTACTCTTTAGCTCTAATTTAAGACCTTGTTGAAATTGGTTGAGAATTAAAGAAACAGTGATCTAAAACCTAATGAAGAAACAAAATCAAAAGTTGCACTTTTGTGTTCTAATCAATGAAAGCATGACGCTAGTTTTAACGTGCTAATCAATGGAAGCACAGCACTAGTTCTCTTGTTCACGAACGCTTTGTGTACAAATCAATAGGGCATTTAATGCAGCAAACTGCAACTTTTAAATTGGTATCTTCCTTGGGTTTTGAGGTCGCTGTGTATTTATTTCTTGAACAATTTCAACGAATGAGGTCTTAAATTCGAGCTAAAGATGCAGCTAGTGGCTGCTGGTTCCAATTATGACATATCTGTCTTTGTTTAGGATATACAGGAGGTGAACATAACTGGTACCTTAATTATTTGGCTTACTGTATATCAAAATAAAGTATACAGTTTGAAAAATGCCACCAGATTAAAAAGTATGAGGTATTTGTTCAAAATAATTAGATAGTCTGAATCAATGTTACAACATCTTGTCCTCACAACTGTTATTGGAGAATAAGATGTTGATTCAGCTGTCAACTATATCATTTTGACCAAATACCTCATACTTTTTAATCTGATGGAATTTTTCAAACTGTATACTTTATTTTGATATATATATACACTGTATAATGTTTTTGTTCAATAGACATTAATCACTGTATTCTTCACTTGATGCACTGTTGATTCAGTATGAAATGAAATGATGTGTTTAAGTTTTAACTTAAGTGTTGTGATTTTGCTGTTCTTTGTGTAATATTCAATTTTTTCTCAGATTTCTTTAAATTATCTCTACTATCTGAGCTTCCGGATGCACTTGTATTTTACGTTTGGTTATTTGATCCACTTTTTGTATGTGCAGAGAACAAAATTTCACTATCTCTGAAACTTTTTGCTTTTCTAATTTGGCATTAATTTCTTCAAGAATTTGTCTCTTACTACAGAGTAACAATATAATACTTTCTGTGCCCATTTTTTTCTCCTGCTTGAGCAACACACAAACATGGGCCATATGAGTTCTCCCTATCAATTTCTTTGACTTTAGAGGTATCAGAGAAACACACTGGTAGAAACATGAACCCCAATGGTCACTACCACTGAATTACCGGCCTCTAAAATCTATTTTGATTGGTTACAAATTGTGCTGTATATCATGTATTGAACCAATCAGAAATCTCGTAAGAATAGTCAGTAGGGCTGAAATTGCTAAGGGATACGTACAAGCTCTATTTTGATTGGTTGCTAAGATGATTAGCCTATATCATGTAACTAACCAATCAGAAGCTATGTACATGTAAGAAAGGCAGTAGTGCCCATGGGGTTAATAACATGTCACATCTAATGATCTTTTCAAATAATGATAATAATTGATTTGATGAAGTTCTTAAATAACCTTCTCTGTAGTTTTTGTCCACATTGTTAAAATTGCCAGCATGGCTATGTTATGGTATACCTTGACAGTAATAGCATTTTGACAGTCATAATTAGTTGTGTGATAGAGTGTCTGAGGTCTATGGCCATGATAGGGAAGTATTAGTAGAATGTCTATTTTTAAGTACTTGTAAACTGTCAAATATTATACATTACAAGCATCTTTCAGAAGGATTATTTAATCTTCACATGAAATCATTCCTGTCCCGGTACAACCCTTTTTAAAGGGTTTTTTTTAATGTTTTTTGAAAATGTTTATACTTTGTGAGTCTCAAGTGTTATAGTAAATTACAGTTATACTGAAGGTCAAGACTTAGAAAATGTTTTTTCAAAATTAAGTCAAAATTCTTTAAAGCACATTGATAAGTTAGTTGGTGCTAGGTTTTTGGACTAAATTGGTAAAAGTACCTGTTTTCTGAAATTGTGTAACTCATGTTGATAATTATCAGAGTTGAATAAGTTTGAAAATATGTATAGTTTGTAATTCAGGCATGACATTCGGGCATCAAAGATTAAGATACAGGTTCTAAAATTAAAAATGGAATTGTTTTACTGTAGATGGACATTGTCATTGAATTGACAGTGCATATTTGATAGTGCGAGTTTGCCAAGTTTCACACATTACTACCCATAGCCAAGATGAAGCATCAATTTCTGTCAATTAATGCAATTGGGTGAAGACCATTTAACTTTCAATTACCATGTACGCACTCCAGGGCATTCATTATTACCTAGTAACGATGGGGATACATCATGATCTGGACCAATGGCTCACAGAAATGTCAAATGGAGAAATTGGGAGGATAATTTTCCTAACAAATTGTGCAGTTTTGTTCCAACCTTTATTAAAAGGGTGTTATTGATTAATGTGCAATTTCCTGGTAGTTGTAACTTCCAAATTTAGATAGTCAGCCATTCGGTTATCATCGGGCTATTCTTGTTGAAATCCATGCACCCCCACATTAAGCAGTGTGTGCTATCTATTGAAGATAGCCCATTAAGCAGTGTGTTATCTATTGAAGATAGCCCATTAAGCAGTGTGTGCTATCTATTGAAGATAGCCCATTAAGCAGTGTGTGCTATCTACTGAAGATAGCAAATTAAGCGGTGTGTGCTATCTACTGAAGATAACACATTCAGCGGTGTGTGCTATCTACTGAAGATAGCGTCTTAAGTGGTGTGTGCTATCTATTGAAGATAGCACATTAAGCGGTGTGTGCTATCTACTGAAGATAGCACATTAAGCGGTGCGTGCTATCTACTGAAGATAGCACCTTAAGCGGTGTGCGCTATCTACTAAAGATAGCACATTAAGCGGTGTGTGCTATCTATTGAAGATAGCACATTAAGCGTGTGTGCTATCTACTGAAGATAGCACATTAAGCGCGTGTGCTATCTACTGAAGATAGCATATTAAGCGTGTGTGCTATCTACTAAAGATAGCACATTAAGCGGTGTGTGCTATCTATTGAAGATAGCACATTAAGCAGTGTGTGCTATCTACTGAAGATAGCACATTAAGCGGTGTGTGCTATCTACTGAAGATAGCATATTAAGTGGTGTGTGCTATCTATTGAAGATAGCACATTAAGCAGTGTGTGCCATCTATTGCTATTTACTGAAGATAGCTAGCACATTAAACTGAGTATGCTATATACTGAAGAGAGCACATTTCTCTCATTCAAGGGTGTAGATTTCAAATGGAGTCACATATTTAAGTAACCCCATTTAAATTTCACACTCCCTGTGTGATAGACTAAGATCATGTCTTCCAATTAGGGGGTGTGTTGATTTCAACTGGAATAATGAACTCATTACTGCATTCTACTCATTTGTGATTTGATATGATGTGATTTCTGATGGGCATTCAATGTTTGATGTTAAACCTTCCATTTGCCGTAATGATTACGTCAATTCTCTCTACGCTTCACTATCATACAAACAATATATCAATTTTCTTCATATCTCAGTAGGATTTCAGATATGCTCATCTGTAAGTACACAGTTCTTTAACCCCAATTTGTTTGCACATTCATAGAATGACCTTTGAATGTGTTGGGTACAAAAACTCATACTTGGCAACTTGAGGTCATATTCTGAGCTATGATTAGTGAATAGAGGTTAATGAACGATGCCACTGGAGAAGATAACATTTTGGCTCATGGTGACACTAGGATCATCAATCATGCTCATCTGTCAGTACTCAGTTCTTTAAGCCCAATAGGCTTCTACATACATAGAATGACCTCTAAAGTGTGTTTGCTACAAAAACTCATACTCCACAACATGAGGTCAATTTTTGAGCTGTGCTTTTTAAATGGAGGTTATTGACCTTTGCCATCAGAGATCATTTTGGCTGATAGTGTCTCGCCCAGCCAGAATAATGAGGTGAAATCAAGACTAGTTGTTTCAAATTGAAAAAAGTATTGCTAGATACAGTAAGACACCCAGATCTGAGTGACATGATTACAGGGATGTGCAGTCATGCAATTTTGATACCCAAAAACATAAGACCAAGATATTTTGTATTGAATGTGTAAGTTGTGATTAAAAAAACCAACCTGACCCTGCTAGTGAATTCAACTTGAAACTGTTTTCTCCACATATTCTTTAGGTGAAATAGAGCTCCCTTGAATAAATGGCCTGTGTGCTGTTTATTCTGTGACGCAATTTAATACAGCCCGGCTGTCATCATACATATGGGCAATTGAGCAAGACCTACGCACATACAAATGTGATTATTGGCTTTCTTGGCCCATTTCCTATAAGATCAAGAAGTACACAACAGTAGTTAAATTGCTAAAACTGGTAAAATATAGATCCCGCCATATCATTCACATTAATGAGCTATTCCAGTTGAAATCCATACACCCCCTATGGAAGATATGACCTTAAAATTAATGATAACAAATTCTAAATTGCGATGGTACAGATCTTTTAGAGACACCCTGTCACAGTTGGGATTAAATCAATGCTGTTAGGCATCAGTTGTTCCACATTCGAATCCATAGAGAAACATGGATGACTTAGATACCATACAATGCTTGGGGTAAAAGAATCACAGTAATGTCATAACACCCCCATAAAATAATAATAAATGCATACAAATATTTAACTATCTAGAACTCACTATACTGATTTAGTTGCAATTATGCAATCAATTTGTAGTAAATGGGTTTGTTTGAAATCAAACACTAGGGAAATGAGGTGATTTCAGATCACGTGGCACATCTTGTGTGTAATAATACGAACGTAAGTTACCTCCACACGGAGTTCTTTTTGCTTAAGCAGTGTGGTTCTCAAGCAAAAGCTTCGGGGAAATCCACCGTGTGAACTTATCCCCAAATTCATCCCTAAGAAATTTAGGGGATTTTGCGATTTCCCCAAGTGTTCTTCAAGTGGTCCTCGAGTGTTACCGCCATGTGAACAAACCATTTTGTGATTCTTGTGTGCTGAGCTTAACCTTGGTGCACCATCAGATTCTCGAACCCATGGTTTTTTTTTTTTTTTCTGAAGGGAAAGAACAAACAAAAAAGAAGAGAAGATGAACAAAGATGTCACTTGACTTATCCCCAAATTCATCCCTAAGAAATTTAGGGGATTTTGCGATTTCCCCAAGTGTTCTTCAAGTGGTCCTCAAGTGCTACCACTGTGTGAACAAGCCATATTGCGATGTTTGAGTGCTGAGCTTAACCTTGGCGCACCACTAGATTAACCCTAATTGAACCCATGTTTTTTTTGCTATCGGAAGGGAAAGAACAAACAAAAAAGAAGAGAAGATGAACAAAGATGTCACTTGACTTATCCCCAAATTCATCCCTAAGAAATTTAGGGATTTTGCGATTTCCCCAAGTGTTCATCAAGTGGTCCTCGAGTGTTACCAATGTGTGAAAAAGCCTTGATTCTTGAGTGCTGAGCTTAAAGGTGCATATTGGAATGTCATCTTTCCCTGGGTAAGATCTGACACCAGGACAGCCCATGGCCAGAGGGTACTGTGAGTAGGTTTGTTTCACCTTGAAGGCAAGGATAGTCTTGCAAATATGGGCTAACTTTCCCCTAGGCCATCCAATATGCCATATATAGTAGGACTACAACTGGTATCTACTGGTCAGTTTATACTCACTCCTATTTCCACATCTGTTATTTTTATATGCTCCTTTAACCTTGGCGCATCACTAGATTAACCCTAATTGAACCCATGGTTTTTTGCTATCGGAAGGGAAAGAACAAACAAAAAAGAAGAGAAGATGAACAAAGATGCCACTTAGCACCCGTAGGATTTTACCCTCCGACCCCTCGCATGCCGTGCACACGATCACCGCCATGTACCTACAGGGATTTCGCTGGCCTGGCCGGCGATTCCCTGGGTATTTATGACTTGGGCTGATTCTGTCTCATCGTGAGTTTAGTGAGTTTCAGTATGGTTAGGGTTAAAAGTCAAGAATTCCAGGCTTCATTGGAGTTGTGTGGTCGCACAGTCGGGGATTGAGTTAGGAATCGCAATTCTCGAGTGCGCCGATCCTCAAGATTCTATAATTGTCTGAACACACCTATAAATACATACATACAGATACCGCCCACATGGTGTAATAACAATTTGAATGCCTCATGAGATTTGGTGACAAATACTTATTTCCGTCTCAAAATTGCATTTTTGGTTGTTCTAAATCCTGCTATTTATTTCAATTGCATTGATATGATTTAGGATGTGTGTGGTAAATCACAAAGTTTGAAGTCAAGGAGCCTTTATAAAACAATTTTCTTTGTGTTTATTGCAATACATGTGATTTTAAAATATGCTACATACAAATTCATGTAAGCATAAAGTAATATGTTTGTATTAAGTACATACACCTTGCTATCTACTGAAGATAGTTTTATACATACACCTTGCTATCTACTAAAGATAGTTTTATACATACACCTTGCTGTCTACTAAGATCAATTTTATACATGCACCTTGCTATCTACTGAAGATAGTTTTATGCATATACCTTGCTATCTACTGAAGATAGTTTTATGCATATACCTTGCTATCTACTGAAGATAGTTTTACACATACACCTTGCTATCTACTGAAGATAGTTTTATACATACACCTTGCTATCTACTGAAGATGGGTTTATACATACACCTTGCTATGTATATTGTGTATATTGCAATACATGTGATTTTAAAATATGCTACATACAAATTCATGTAAGTATTAAGTAATATGTTTGTTTTAAGTACATACACCTTGCTATCTACTGAAGATAGTTTTATACATACACCTTGCTATCTACTGAAGATAGTTTTATACATACACCTTGCTATCTACTGAAGATAGTTTTATACATACACCTTGCTATCTACTAAAGATAGTTTTATACATACACCTTGCTGTCTACTAAGATCAATTTTATACATGCACCTTGCTATCTACTGAAGATAGTTTTATGCATATACCTTGCTATCTACTGAAGATAGTTTTATACATACACCTTGCTATCTACTGAAGATAGTTTTATACATACACCTTGCTATCTACTGAAGATGGGTTTATACATACACCTTGCTATCTACTGAAGATAGTTTTATACATACCTTGCTATCTACTGAAGATAGTTTTATACATATACCATGCTATCTACTGAAGATAGTTTTATACATACACCTTGATATCTACTGAAGATAGTTTAATACATATACCTTGCTATCTACTGAAGATAGTTTTATGTATACACCTTGCTATCTACTGAACTTCTAAAGATAGTTTTATACATACACCTTGCTATCTACTGAAGATAGTTTTATACGTACACCATGCTATCTACTGAAGATAGTTTTATATACACACCTTGCTATCTACTGAAGATAGTTTTATACATACACCTTGCTATCTACTGAAGATAGTTTTATACATACACCTTGCTATCTACTGAAGATAGTTTTATGTATACACCTTGCTATCTACTGAAGATAGTTTTATACATACACCTTGCTATCTACTGAAGATAGTTTTATACATACACCTTGCTATCTACTGAAGATAGTTTTATACATACACCTTGCTATCTACTGAAGATAGTTTTATGTATACATGTACTGAAGATATTTTTATACCCATCCCATATCATGTTATCTAGTGAAGATTTGAGATACGAAATGTATCTTCAGAAATGGGTCTAAAGTTAATTGTATCCAGTAGATGGCATGACGTGTGTATAAAACTAATTTTCGAATACAGCTATGTGAGTGTTTTAAAACCTATCTAAGTAAATAACAAAGTTCGGGAATAAAGTATCTTCACTGGATTGCTAAGTGGGGTTATACAGTTATCATCACATGTAACAAAGAATTTAGAATTTTTCAAATTTACACATCAATTTGAGACTCTTATCCCTGGCTCCTTATGGCAGTATAGGTCTCCAGGTCATACGCAGTTGATCCAAATTCATAAGTATGTTGAAGCTTATGAAGCCTCACATATGCACATATATAGACATATGTATTGACGTCACATGTTTAAGTCTGTGTGAAGCATCTATGTATACTCAAGATTTAAAGGTGTTCACACTGGGATCCACAACATGCTCATCTAACAAGGCACCGTTCTTTAACCCCAATACCTTTGTACATTCATTGAATGACCTTTGAACATTTGGGTACAAAAACCTCATACTCTGCAACTTGAGGTCAAATTTTGCACTATGATTATTTAATTGAGGTTATTGAACTATGCCTTTGGGATGAGGCCATTGTGGTCCATAGTGTCATTCCGATTGATTGCGCATTCTTCTGCATCTTTCCAGTGTTTTCATAGTCACATACCATTTTGGAAGCAGTTTGGAAAAGTAGAGCTTATGGGATTGAATCACAGATTTTTCTCTTCTCTTTTACAAACAGACTTTAAGGCAAAGTAGTGCATTAGTTCATCCAATTATTAAAAGTGCCTGCATGTATTATTTTATCTTGCTTTTTCCTTCCCCTTCTCCATGCAAGTTTTGAACATTTTGTGAATATTTCTTTAGCCTGCTGGGCTAGTCAACATAGAAATTCAGTATTACCCTTGAAACATCAATAGTGCTGCTTTTAAGGGCCCAACCAGAAGTTTGTGTCAGGGGATCACATACATAGCTTTTAAACTTAACATTTTGGTGCCTTTTTTGGAGGGTTTTTTAGTAAAAAAAAGTGGTCCCAAAAAGTAATAAAAAAGAAAAGAACAGCTCTGATCATCCTGCGTGTTTACACTGAGCAATCTGTATTTTTACCCGATATTACTTGGTAACCCACAATCCGATTCAGGCAACAACCAGCACGTTTCTACTGGTGCTTAAAATAAGGGTTGTGGTGTGTACCGGAAGTACTGAAAATATTTTCTTGACCCCCAAGCTGCTTTTAAGGTCAAGATGTGATACATAAAATGTACATAAAAGAAGTTCAACACCAGCAACCGTTAACCGTTGTGTTTCCACTGACAGAAATCCCGGGTGTCACCCCACATGGTCTACCTCATGACAGTCTATAATATCAAATTGATTAATTCGAATTAAACAATTCATTGATATTAGCACTGGGTAGTAGCCATTACTGCCAGTAGACAGGAAGTCTAGAAAGTTGACCTCAACGCTGTAGGTGGTCTTCCTGTACCTTTGAATTTTGGATGTTTTAGAGGATTTTTTTTTTTCTAAGTTTGTGAGAGCATAACAAGACTATCCGTTGATGGATTTTTATTTCCGTCGGTAGATATTTTTAAAATTAAAGTTTTCATAACAAATTAAAAGGCAGAGACCCCTGATGTATAACAAATTAGCTAGGTAAGTTTTAAGTAACCTTGATGAAAATTATCAAAAAAGTGCCTATTCAATTCTGCGGGTACGGTCCATCACCTGTCACTTGGTAGTCTTATAACATGTCTATGGCGCTGCCCATGGCCACTCGATGAATTGTTTAATTCGAATTAATCAATTCGATATTATAGACTGCATGAGGTGGATTACGGTTGCCGGGTGTCCACACCGCATCACTCTGAACCGATCTGTTTCCACTGAGCACATTAACCGGTAACACTCTAAACTAATAAACCACATTACCCGCCAACCGTTCCCCAGTAGAAACATGCAGAATGTTTGTGCCGTCTTTATCATGTAAAAAGAATGGGTTCATGCCAGAATCAAATGATGGGACACAGCTTGGTTTTAGCAAATGAGGTGTTGATATGTCAGATCTTTTCATGATGTAAATCAATCAGCTATTCAGAACCCTAAAGTAGAAAAAAGAAGTTTCGTTCTTCTCTGCAAGCAAACACTTAAAGGTTAAACTTTCCAGATTGCCCCATATTTGTACTTCTAAGAAATTAGATAATAACATACATGTATTAGTCGTCTTTCTTTATATAATATTTTTGCCATGATATTATTAAATTTCTGTAATTATGTTTTCTCATGTCGTCCTCATTTATTAACACTTTTTTATATTTTTTTGTATACATAGTAGTTCAAACTGCTGTACCAAAGTGGAAAAAAACATTGATGGAGAGTGATTTAACTTTGGAATCTCTTTCATGTGGCATCCGGTTCCGGTACCAAATTTGCCCAACATTTTAAAACATTGTGACTGAAAATTGGTGTCAAAAACTTGTTAATATGCTTAAAGTCTGAAATGAAATAGCGGATTTAAAATACCTCAAAAATGTAAAGCATTCAGTAATCCAAGTCTGTTTGCAAAAGACAATTTGAGCGTATTTCTATTATTAAATTAGGCATAGCTAATGAAATATTTTGATAAATCATTAATTAGTACATTTTTATCCCCCAAATTTGGCTTAAAATTGTGGGGTTGGTTTTGGTATCAAAGACTTCAATCTGGTATAATTATTCATAATTAATATGTATGTGGGGAAAACATTGTGATTTAGTCAGCAATGAAGATCAATTACAGACAGCACTTGAAGCAAAATGTGGGCTAATTAAATCGGGTAAATTATTAAAGAATCATTGAGTGATATGTCAGAAATCCTTAACACACCCCAATAATACTGCACTTTCTATGCAAGTTTTAATTCATAAATGGGTTAGTAATCCACATGTTATATTACAGTACGTATCAATGCGGTACTTTCAACATCTGAATCAATGTGAACTTGTAGACTGTCTACACAGTGCAAAGTTTATGGGACCATGCAACTTGACAGTGTCACCACTGCAACCCACCACCGCAACCCTCTCCAAGCAGGTGTCGACTGCAGACGACAAGTTTCAATTTTTTTTTTTTAATTTGAAAATTTTCATGACCAAACCCCATTTGAAATTCACACTCCCTCTATAGAAGATTAAGGTCATGTCTTCCATAGGGGGTGTATGGATTTCAACTGGAATATTTAGCCCAATCCTATCTCCCACACAGGGGTGTATATTTCAAATGGAGTCGCCCATCAGGTAAACCCCATTTAAAATATACACTCCTGTGTAGAAGATTAAGGCCATGTCTTCCAATGGATTTCAGCCTGAATAGCCCAATGCTAACCTTAATCTCTTTATTCTAACCCTAACCATATACAATGTAATCCTAACCCTAAATCTGAACCCTAATCATACTCTTTTGGTGTGGCAGCAGTGACAATTAACCTATTTAGCCAGTTTATGCAGTAACAATTGTGTGAGTATTCCAAGTACTGTTTGAAAGCAATGCGTAAATGATTCACGCAAGTGCACTGTTAGTATCCCATAGCACAACACAGTAAACTTCACAATGAGAGAGCAGTAGTAGTTTCATACTTTTACTATGACGTGCATTATCATTTGCATACTGGGGTGGGGGCGACTCCTAATACCCCAAAACTGTCTGATTTTGCATGTTCTTGCATGAACATATGGGGTGCACGCATATATATTCTTACCCTCCCCCCGATTAAGACCCTGAATATTTTGGTAGCTCCTTGTAGATGCAATGCGGGCCAAGTGAATACATTGATGGATGCACATTAATTCAGATCTAATCTCCCGTGTAAATTACCCATGCATTTCAAATTGAATATTCCTACTGATTTATTAAATGCATTCAAACTGAATGATGATTTACTCCAATTCTTCATTGTTTTCACAAATGCATAACATAAATTGACCCAGATTTGCACACCTTGACAATCAGATTTCCAGAATCTTGACATTCTTGAAATAACTGAAGAATAAACTAGTTTATTGTAGAAAAAACAAAAGTGTGTAAGTGTACTTTATTTGATCTAATTAACACCATTTTCTTTTGAGTGACATCTGTCTATAAGCACTCATTTTTAATGCACCTGTAAAACTAAATTCCATCAAATGTTTAACTCTCTCCACGCTGGTGTCGACTGGAGACGACAAGTTTTAAAAAAAAAATCAAAATTCAAAAAATTTCAGAATTGTAAGTTTTCATGACCATATTTGGAATCAGCTTGAAAAATGCATCGAAATGAGTACAAACAAGCCTTGTATTGGGCCAGTGGTTCTTATGATAGCTCTTGATATTTTGAGAAAAAATCTCAAAACTTAGACTTTTTATGTTGAGGCCTATGGCTAGCACGCATAGCATTAAAAGCCTTGCTCAGACAGGGTTAAGTGTTAAGTTTGTATTAGGTTAACATTCAAGCTACCTCTGAGGTACATTGTAGCTTAGTGTTAGCATTCGTTTGAACAAAGCTTAACACGAGAGATTTACCACAAAAAAATCTCTGTGGCCGGATTTACCATTGGGCCAGATGCCCCGGGCCCAGTGCCCCCAACATTTGGGGGCCCCCAAAATTGCCCTGTATACAGAGATGCCACTTTTCCTACTTTTGTCTGAATTCCTACTTTTACAAAGTCAAAATTTCCGCACTTTTATATATTTTCTGTGTATAATATGGTGGTATGTGGTAAAATTGTAAAATGTCCAAGTAAAATTGAAACAAAATATGCTCATCTCCCTCTAAATTGTAATGCTTCTGCCGCCACTGTCGATCTTATAATAGACTCCTAGTTGTAAAACAAAACTTTGCCACTTGAGTGCACATGCCTTCCTCACGGTGTCAGTTTCGGGGCTCAAATTTTGACCTGGCCAGTGACCAGGGCCCCCCAAAAGGTAAATCCGGCCCTGAGTGCACTAACACAAAGCGGTCGCTGCAGCTAATACAGAGTGTTTAGAGTTGACGACCGTGAGGAGGGACCGTGAAATAATGACCTCACACTACTTCCGTGTAACACTAACACAGAGGCAAGCTCTCATCTGAACAAACCTTAAATAAAATAACTAAAGATTATGATGATTTTGACATACACTGTAACACTGCATAGGGCTAGGACTGAAGGGGGACAGATTGCATCCACAGAATTGGTGAAATTAGGACAGCAATGAAAATTAATGCTAAATCAGCTTCTTCTTGGCTCCTGTTATCTTCCAACTGGAATAACTTTCTTCATTAATGGGCATACTCAGCTGGTTAAATGCATGAAGAATCAATAACATGTTTTCTGGTGCTTGATTTTACCACTCAACCTTTTCCTATTAGTAGCTTATTACACATCTGTCACGGTTAATAACATCATTTTATTGCTGAAATGTTTGTACAAAATCAATAACAAATGCTTGAGTTCATGTGTACTTTATTGTAGTTTATTCTGAAAATTTCCAGGCTTTATGGGACAGGTTTCCAGGCAAAAAGTCTCAGTATCCATATTTGTACAGCAGAATACACATAGCAGTATGTTCTAACTCCTAGTTGGTGGCAATAAGCTCCGTAAAATCCACCTCAACTGGGCGGGCTCTACTTTTTCAAGAAAAGTAGAGTGCGGTTCAAACCATGCTATTTTTGTCCCTTTGCTATAAATAAACTTACTTGAATGAACAAAAATAATGAAAATAAAATGCAATAGTATACTTACAAATTTACTACTATTCTGTCAACCAAATGGGTTCCAATCTAAGATTTATTCAGTTTCTTTTATTTTGTTTTGTTTTGTTATTCATTGAAAAACTAAGTAGCTAGGAAATATTAAACCATGATGGCAATCTCTGTCAGTGGATCAAATCATGTTTTAACCCCCAGAGCACTACCTGCCAATCTAACACTGCCTCTGATTGGTCAATTACATGATATCTTCACTTTAATCACCAATCAGAATGGAGCTTTGCAAATAATTCACCCCAGTTTTTTTGCATGGTGAAATTATTCTAACAATGTTGGTGATTGGGCCATTTGATAATGAAAACTTCTTTTTGGCCAATCGGCAGGTAGTTCTCATGGGGTTAATATCAAATGGAAAGTGGTTGTCAAAATAGGATTGCTTGTTTGATGCAGAAAACAAGAGGATTTCAGCTGTTTTTAGGCGAGTACCTGACATTAATAAATGACTTCCCATCATGCACTATTTTCTTCAAACCATTGCATAAGGTGGAAAAGGCACAATGAGCCTGAAAATTATAATGAGAAAAAAAAGTTCTACAGTCGGTTGAGTTGTTTTTTCCTGGGAGAGGCTAAATAAGCCTAAAAAGTAACGGTAGACCTTTGGTGTTTCAAGTATACGATAGCATAATGTAATGTTTGTTTTCAAAGGTAATAATTATAGTAACTCAATTTTCAAAAATGGCTCCTAATTGGCCTTCAATTGGACTAGATCGTGTCACAAATAGCAAAGTATAGGAACATTCCAAGTGTTATTCAACCATAGACTACTATAGTCAAAGTCCCTGTGCATTGTATGTTGTGAATTCTCGCATATTCATGAGGGCCGATTGTTTGATTGTGCCGTGTCTAACTACCACGCCAGCATTGCGTGCCTTTGCAATTACGCGATAGACCGTAAAAAATATGCGGCACAAGTGCGTAGCAGTTTTGCCCGTACCATTTCATGGAACAATCGGCCCTCATTACCGGGTAATGCTGAGATGACTGCTTGTACGTGGTCTGTTATCTTTTTCGTCCATGGATTCAACACAATGCATCATGGGTATGCATAATTTACTGCTGTGGGTTCCTAGTTGCAGTGTATTGAAACTATTTTCTGCTGTAGCAGTAAGTACCCAGGAAATATCAAATGTCTACTGCAGACTAAATGAAGAAGTTTTGTTTGACTGCTTTTGCCCACTCACATTCAAAATGACCTACATTACATAACATGGGTGAAAAAATTATAAAAGTATGTCATGTAGGCCTATATAGGGGCCTACAGGCATGTTACAGGCGAGGATTTATAGGGATGCTGAGACTTCCAAAAAGGGGACCTTTATCCCTTTTACATGTTGTATATATAGCAGACTTTTTAGTTCTGTTTAGAACATTTTCACTCAAAAACCTGCCAAATGTTTCTATTTTTTAGGAACTGTTCCTATTTTTGAGCTTTTGGAGGTAAAAAAATAGGAACAACAGTCCCTATATTTCTGAAAATTCTGTTGATGGTTAACTCATAAGAACAGCAAAAGACAACAAAAATTCATGATACAGATTCACTTCATCATTTCTTTATCAAGTTTGATGATCTTGTACTTATTATTTTAGTTTTCCCTTTATAATGAAAATACTAAATACCTGTTTAAGTGACAGATGCCATTTCGCATTTAATAGTTATTCATTATCTGGTAAATTCATCGTTTACATTATAAAAAATACTTCTGACTTCATTTGTCGTTTTCAATTATTTTTCGCATTATTTTCCACTGTGTAAAACACAAAATATGGCTTTTCATGTAAAAAATATTGAAAATGTTTCATTCTTCTTGCACTTTACTCTACCCTTGCAGCAAAACCTGTCGTGTTGAATGAGTGCAAAAAGAATGGGTGACAGGTGGGAAGGCAAAGTATTAAAAAAAAATATGTTTAGCGTCCGTCATTTTTGAAAAAAGGAAGGATGCCACTTTTTATCATTAAATCAGGTGTGTAACTTGAAGAGGAGAGCTACGAGGCGCTTGTAAAATCTTTTTATGACATGATTTTGAGGGGTTGACTAATACAAAACTGGCTTGAAAATGCTGATTGGACAGAATATTTGTGAATATAGAATATTTGTGTGAATATTCTCAATCATCCAGGTAGATGAACATAATCAAATTAATTTTAAATTCATACTATGGTATCGGGCTTTGGGGGGTTTGAGCCTCCCCACCCCGGGTAAAATTAAGGGCTGCAAAAAAGAAGGGCGACGGAAGAAGAAGGTGGCAAAAAGAATTATTAAAGAAAAAAGGGCGCTTTTGGTCGCTAGTGCATATTATAATCCTTTTTTTTGGGGTCTTCACTTTTTCAAACTATCGGGAAAAATTGGGTCAACCTTTTGGGCTGTTGATGAAGGGGCCAGCAAAATTTACCTTTCCTGCAGTCCCCGGGTAGGAGTGGCCACTGTTGATGGTATGACATTACACACAGGACATTGTAATTTTAGCAATTTTATTGCTAATACCTTAACATCTGAAATATTTTTACAATAAAGTTATGCTTGAATCTAAGAAAGAAAGAAAAAAAATCAGAATCACTACAAAAAGAAGCAGGGAGGGATGATAAACATGATTCTTGTTTTACTTGGCCCGAAGTATTGATGCTTTTGTTTTTAGGTTAAGTGTTGTCTCCTGAAGTGAAAAGAAATAAATTGTTCTCAATATTATCCTCTTTTTCAACAAAACGACCCAGATATTTCTTGTGAGAAAACATGTGTATAATAGAGAATAATCAAAACTATGCCTTGAGTGAAAACCTAAATACAATAATAAACAATACAATAAACGGAATTTATATAGCGCCTTAGCATAAGTATGAACAAAGCGCTTTACAATGATCTTAAAAGTACAACTTACACTACATCTTAGGCTACACTTAATGTACAACTTAATTAAAAATAAAAAACTTAGTTTGGAAACAAATATGTTTTCAGATTAGATTTAAAAGTGGCCAGACTATGTGAAGTACGAAGTTTTACAGGTAATTTGTTCCAGAGAGCTGGCACAGAATTACAGAAGGCATTATTCCCATATGTTGTGTGAGTTCTTTTACATTCAAGCAGACTGCCATCAGCATGTGATCGTAGGAACATACCATCAGAAAATGTGTGAGATTTTAGGAGATTTTGTATGTACAGTGGTGTTGTTTCATGTCTACTTTTATAAGCGAATGTGAGTAGTTTGTAGGTAATACGCTCATTTACTGGAAGCCAGTGAAGCTCTTTCAGCAGAGGAGTGGTGTGTTCCATACGGTTTGCCTTGAAAACAAGTCTAAATATTTAGAAGCCAACCCATTATCATCAGTATGATCAGGGGACTTGCCTATCACCCATTTCACTCACAATTTTGCTTCTTTTTAACTCTCTCATGGATGCCCAATTTGGAGATGAAATGGTCAAAACAATTAAGATAAGTCGTCTTGTTTCTGTTGAGTTACAGATCAAGTGTCTCATGACTTAATTTAAAGTTAAAAGGGCATTTTGTGATCCACAGCCTCATCCCCTCACTTTTTTCAAAAAATGTTGAGATTTTTATACCACTGGAAACCTCTGGCTACATAATGTTTATGTACAAAAATTCTTGCAAATTAATTCCTTTGGCAAAAATATTGTCAAATTTGGATTATGTTCAACTTCTGGTACACCAGAACGAAATTACAACACATTGTCTATTGGCAGTGTATAACACATACTCATGCATTTTAACTCTCAAACGCAAAATTGGAATCAACTGAAATTTTGAGAATAAACTTTTTTCGTGAATGTCTACTGAAAAATGTTATAAAATGAGGATGCCAGGATCACAAAATACTCCTTTAAAACAGGGATTCTAGTTTCTTTGTCAAGTTAGCTCATTCGGTAAGACATTTTACGTTCTGATGTTTAGCGATGTGGGTTCGAGCCTTGGTGCAGTTGTAGTCTTGTTTGTTCTGGAGATTATAGCTTGAAATTTGTCTCCATGCACCAGATCATGTCAGACATGTGACACGATCTGGTGCATGGAGGCCAATGGAGGCATTTTCTAAATTGAGTTACTATAATTATTACCTTATACAAACATTAGGCTATTTTATACTGAAAACATCAAAGGTCTAGCATAATTGGTTTTAAAGTTACGAAGTTTTGTGATGTCTATATTTCTATGTATTTCATTGTTTCTTTAATTCATAGTTTTGCCTTTATCTCGCTTTCAAAATTTACTGCCTTTTGGCCTCCATGGACCAGATTATGTCACATGTGAATTTTGAAGAAAGAAAAAAGAATATTAAACCTGTCAAAAAGCTGAGTTACTGGTTAGCATTCGTTACCTAAGAGCATTTTTCTTGAACATTGGCATGTTTACAGGATGTTCCATTGATTATTTGTTGTCAAGTTAACAAGCCAATAAGTCATGGTATTGTTGGTAAATTGCAACACATAAGTCATTCTAGACATGTGGTGTGATGGAGCACAATGAGTGAATGTTGCATCACAGGTTCTTCTTGATAACATGTCAGTCATTTGTAGTTATACATGTGCAATGAGGTCAAGCACAATGAGTGAATATTAGAACGGCTGATTTTGAACTCAGAAACAAATTATTTTATGACAATTTTGTAAAATGTTGCATTCACAACATGAAGTTTAATTAAGATACTATCTTTAAGGAGTGGTCATTTAACTGCTGCATTTGAAGTTTGAGAATTCAAAACTGTCAGTGGGCAAGTAAAATAACTTCTATAAAAATAAAGTGCTTTCTTCAGTAGACAGCACAATTGGAGCAAAATCCTAAAATAATTTCTGTTAAAACAAGTGCTTTCTTCAGTAGATAGCACAATTAAACTTGGAGCAAAACCTAAAATAATTTCTATAAAAACAGTGCTTTCTTCAGTAGATAGCACAAATGGAGCAAAACCTAAATAACTTCTACAAAACAAAGCGTATGTACAATTACAGCAAAAACCTAAAATAACTTTCTTCATTGCATAAACAGTAATAAATATAGTTTGAAGGTTAACAATTTCCTTTTCTATGCAATACGCATATTTCATTGTGGGAAGGAATTTCGGCACAAATTGACTTCCGGTAGAGAAACTCTTAAATCTGCGTATTGGAGCAAAAAAAAAAAACTTGCTTTAAAATCAAATTGCTTTCTTCAGTAGATAGCACAAGTAGAGCAAACCTAAATAAACTTCTACAAAAACAAAATGCTTCCTCAGTTTATAGCACAAATTGAGCAAAATCTAAAAATAACTTCTATAAAAGAAAGTGCTTCCTTCTGTAGATAGGATAATTGGAGCATAAGCCTCAATACTATGCAATAAAAGACTTGATGGCACTTACTTCTGTCCCTGTATATTCAACCAGGAAGTCTTCACTTTCATTTTAGACATAAACATTGTGTCTTTGTTGATATAGCACATGGTTATATGGAGGTTTCAATTACAGATAATGCCCATTGGTTTCATGTGGGTGTACGTTACCTCACGTATGGGGATGTGGCGCAAGCATGGAGGATATCTTTCCCAATCAAGATCGGGCTATTGTTCCAACTCAGGGCAGATGTATTGCTGTAATTGATTATGGATGTCTGGATTGGTAAACAAGGTTGCCAATCTTGTGATTTAGTAGCCCAATTGGGTGACATTTGAAGATTAGCCCTGTGACTTTTAACATTTTCTGTCCCATAGAAACCAATGGTTAAGACATAAATTTGGTGACTTTCTGACATTGGCTCCTGCTCCTTATATAGATTCCTGTCTCAGAGAAACATATGGTTAAGACAAAAATTGGGCTACTTATTGGTGATTTGGCCTGCAACTTGGGCTGAAAATATGTGGCAACTCTGTGTAGGTAAATAGGACAAGGTTAGTAGGAGGAAAATGAAAGGAATTTGTTTCATCTTAGATCTTCAATCACAAACCGAGTCAATTAGCTGAAAAACTGGGGTAATTGGTGACGTTCATCAGGTAATTACAATCCCATAGATAATTTTTTGGAAAAGAAATTGTTCACTTAGTAGTAGGAGTACATTTTAATTATATCACTTAGTCAATTGCTTGAAAAAAAAGAAGAAATTGGTTACACTCATTCTGAGTTTCTATACATTTGGGGCAATCTTAATGGTATACACAATCCATCTATGTAGGACATTTGGTTGTTCCATTTTAATACCATACACCTTTATGGAAGACATGGCCTTAATCTTCCACACAGGGTAACTGATTGGGTGACTGCATTTGAAATCTACACCCCCTGTGTGGAAGATTAAGGTCATGTCTTCCACAGGGTGTATGGATTTCAACTGGAATAGCCTATTCTGAAATCTAAGACTGTAGATAATGATGGTGCATCATCATGAAATGGAATGATATGAAGTATGGCTACATAGAAAGTATAATGTATCAAAAATGAAAACAAAGAATGAAGATAGGTCACTGCTATTGTCCATATCACTACCTCCAGTCAGCGGCACTAGCTTTGAAGTTCAGTGTGTGCTGCGTTGGCTTAGCATTGTTTCTTGCGTGTACATAATGCGGTATGTTGAATGTTCACGTAAAAGTATACACTTATAAACCAAGATTCTGCAAAAAGTAACCTTATGAACAAAGAATGGAGGAATCGGAAAGACTGATCGGAATAGTTACTGAAAAGACTGTGACAAAAGAGAAAAGGGAACGCTGTTGCAGGCTGCCTAAACTATTCCAACACAGGTCAGCTGAAAAAAGAACCTGGCAGTGATTGATTTAAAAGTTAGCTGTTGTCTAATATGGCACATGAGTGTTCAGATGTGGCAGTACATCATGTTTACAGGACCAAGCTCATATCTAATGGCCCCTTTTTAGGACACCCAGTGCCTTCCCATTTAAATTGTCCTCATTGCCTCGTTTCCATGCAATCAAAAGCCGCATCAGTGCAGAAGTGGACTTTCCCCTAAAAATTGCAACAAAATTGCAAGTCATATTATTGAAATTTGTGTAATTGCTGTGAAATTTCTGAAACAAAAATGCAATTTGAACTGATACCCACCTATAAGCCTCCCAGGATTAATTCTGATTGGCTTATTGAGTCATGTAGTCATGAAATATCATCATTTCATTGGCTGATCACTAATCAGTCTCATCGCATTGCCCCCTAGCTCTTTACCCTATAACCAGGAAGCCACGCGTCGGCATGTGCAAAAGCTGTGCAACAGAGGTAATAAGCCAAACCATCGTATTGCCTCGGTACTCAGACATTTTGACATTGATGCTACAATTTCTAGGTTAAAGGCCTAGTTACAGGAGGGGGAAGGACAGGTGTTCCATTCCAGTTACAATCCATACACCCCCTGTGAAAGACATAACCTTAATCTCCCACACAGGGGGTGCAAATTTCAAATGGAGTCACCCATTCAAGTAACACCATTTTAAATTCACACTCCCTTTGTGGCAGATTAAAATCATGCCTTCCATAGGGGGTGTATGGATTTCAACTAGAATAGCCCAGAGGAGTAGACAGTTGAGATCCTTAGGTGAGATGAAAATCTGGCACATCCTTGACTTGAAGATCAAATGTCAATGTTTTATGTGAACAATAATAGCTTGTTTAGCCATTGTTGTGAAGTGCTCCGCCTGGACCATTTTAAGAGGTATGTCCATATTGCCTATCTGCCTGTAGAAGTGCCACGGTTAATGAAAGTTATATTCTTAGTCAGTGGCTGTGGTTTAGCTAAGCTCTGAATTTCATTAGTTCCTGCAGGTCGTCTATCACATGGTAGAGGAATATAGTCCGCCTCATTACTGAAGATGCTTGTTGAGGTGCACACCAGCTGTGCGTAAGTAGTGCAATGTAAGCGTAGTGCGTAATACGCAACGCACTACGCATAACTGAATTTGTAAACAGGTTTCGTTCATAGGGTCAATTCCCGGAGTACCAAGTGAAATCTTTATTCATCTAGTCCTTTTTCGTTCCTTTTCTGCCTTCCGATAGCAAAAACCCATGGTCCGCATTGGGGTTAATCTCCCACAGCGGGAGTATGAATTTCAAATGGGGTTACCTGAATGGGTGACTCCAGGGGGTGTATGGATTTCAACTAGATTAGCCCATTAGTAATGTGAACATGTTGAAAACGTTTCTACATAGATGAGCAGTTGAACAAACAAACAACAAACAAACAAGCAAATGTAGGTCACAAGATAAACTGTATATATTTTCACCCCATTTCTGCTTTCTATGCTTACAAAACTTGCACAAAAAGTATTTTAAATTTCAATAGACAGACATGTATACATACAGACAAACAGACTCCTTTTGCTCTCTTATTATTCAACTAGTTCGGGATGTTCTGTATGAATGTGGGGCAACTGAGTATGTAGCTGCAACACACAGACTACAAGTTTTATTTGTTGTTTGACATGCCTTAAATTGACTGTGGAAACGTGGGGAAAACGCCAGTACTCAGGAAAGAGTCAGCAGTTTTGAATTCATTATTTCAAATTCAACAATTCATCACTTGGCCAAGTGGTAGGTGATGAACCATGATATATATTATACACAAATAAAAGAATAAGCATAAATTTTTCCTCTCTTTTCCAGTGTGCCTCTGGCTCAATTGGTTAGAGCGTGGGGACAAAGGTCTCCGGTTCAAATCCAGCCAGATAACACAAGAGAAGCTTCTACAATGCCCATGCATGTATAATGAAAAACATCATTGTATAAATTTAGAAAGAAACTAATTTTGTGCATTATGTATATTAGCACGGGTCAAACTTTGCCTAATTTCCAAAAGTGCATTATGGGAAAGTATATTAATACCTCCTGTGGGCAAGTATCAAAATGAGTGATACCTAAATACAGAGAGGTGGCCAGTAGCATTGTAATATAATCATAGTACAAACTGATTCAATTGAACCAAGAGGAAATGGACTTCCAACTAATCAAAGTTGGCCTCTAGATTGACACCATGAGGCTTGCGTGGTCAAAAAGTTTAATCCTAATGCCACAGGCCTATTTTCTTATCTTCTTGTCTTGTTCTTGTACTGGCCTTCCTGGAGTCAGATGGTCAGGGAATGTGTTAGCACTACTTTCAGGCTCTGTTGCTGTTAGTATACTATCCAGAGAGGTTGCGTCAGGTGACGCGCTCGATTGAACGCCTCGCGCTATGCGCTCGCTAAGTCCATAAGGGCCACAGACTGCGACTAGGAATGTGTGTGTGGAGTGCTAAGTTAGTTTTGATTTTGTGCTTTGATATGGTTGTCTACAGCTTCTTTGAACTGTGGTATTTCTTCTGTTTGAGTTATTTGTTCAAGTAAATAGTTTCAGTTAATAATAGTTCGGAAAAAAAAGAGACTTTCATGCAGTCTTTGCTGGTGGTGATCGTTGAATAGGCATTGTAGTGGAGATGCTGCATGCTGTGATTGATGTTGGACGGGCTATAGGAGTGTTCTAGTTGGCAGGGACAAGTGGCCTTGACGGGATTGCTGCGATTTTGGCAAGGGGAAGGAAGGAACTAAGAAAGAAGAAGAGAGAAACTTTGTTTTCTCAGGGGTGGTTTTGAACCAGGGACCCCTCGGGTGCCAGACATGGACACAGCCACACCTTGCCACAAGGTCTACCTTGGCTGGCCAAGCTTTACATGCCCATATGAGGGTCACATGGGACACACACGCTT
Organism: Amphiura filiformis; assembly: GCF_039555335.1. Classification (NCBI taxonomy): domain Eukaryota; kingdom Metazoa; phylum Echinodermata; class Ophiuroidea; order Amphilepidida; family Amphiuridae; genus Amphiura; species Amphiura filiformis. The sequence continues at coordinate 58,285,931 of NC_092646.1, read as the reverse complement.
CAATTGAACCAAGAGGAAATAGATTTCCAACTAATCAAAGTTGGCCTCTAGTTTAACACTTTGAGGCTTGTGCGGTCAAAGAGTTAACCCTAATGCCACAGGCCTATTTTCTTCTTGTCTTGTTCTTGTACTGGCCAACACTCTTCCTGGAGTCAGATGGTCAGGGAATGTGTGTGTGGAGTGCTAAGTTAGTTTTGATTTTGTGCTTTGATATGGTTGTCTACAGCTTCTTTTAACTGTGGTATTTCTTCTGTTTGAGTTATTTGTTCAAGTAAATAGTTTCAGTTAATAATAGTTCGGAGAAAAAAAAAGAGACTTTCATGCAGTCTTTGCTGGTGGTGATCGTTGAATAGGCATTGTAGTGGAGATGCTGCATGCTGTGATTGATGTTGGACGGGCTATAGGAGTGTTCTAGTTGGCAGGGACAAGTGGCCTTGACGGGATTGCTGCGATTTTGGCAAGGGGAAGGAAGGAACTAAGAAAGAAGAAGAGAGAAACTTTGTTTTCTCAGGGGTGGTTTTGAACCAGGGACCCCTCGGGTGCCAGACATGGACACAGCCACACCTTGCCACAGGGTCTACCTTGGCTGGCCAAGCTTTACATGCCCATATGAGGGTCACATGGGACACACACGCTTCAATTGAACCAAGAGGAAATGGACTTCCAACTAATCAAAGTTGGCCTCTAGTTTTAACACTATGAGGCTTGTACGGTCAAAAAGTTTAACCCTATTGCCACAGGCCTATTTTCTTATCTTCTTGTCTTGTTCTTGTACTGGCCTTCCTGGAGTCAGATGGTCAGGGAATGTGTGTGTGGAGTGCTAATTTAGTCTTGATTTTGTGCTTTGATATGGTTGTCTACAGCTTCTTTGAAGTGTGGTATTTCTTCTGTTTGAGTTATTTGTTCAAGTAAATAGTTTGGAGAAAAAAAATTCATGCAGTCTTTGCTGCTGGTGATTGCTGAATAGGTGTTGTAGTGGAGATCCCATGATTGACGTTGGACGGGCTGTAGGAGTGTTCCAGTTGACAGGGACAAGTGGCCTTGACGGGATTGCTGCGATTTTGGCAAGGGGAAGGAAGGAGCTAAGAAAGAAGATGAGAGACTAAAGATGCTTTGTAAATTGAGGTTTTTTGTTGTTTGGTAGGTTAGGGTTTAAGAAAAAATTATATTGAGACTTCACTTTTTCATGACTATAAATCATGTATTGTAATACAGTCACACTAAATAAATTTTTTGTTCCAACATGCCCTGGAAGCTTTTTTTATGCTATTTTGTGCTTTTAATGTCTAATGAATAAATTTAAAAAAATATATATATATCAATAATAATAATAATAGATTAAACTTATCCTCCTTCAATCAATTCAATCTCTGTCTTGCTCACAAATGTTGTTATAAGCAAGATACTTTACCTCCTTTACTCCTCCTTTGCCCAGGTGAATACACCGGTACCGACTTGTGTTAGGAAGGTAAATGACTTGTTGTGCCAAAGAGCATTCATTACCTACTCACAACAACATTACACAGAGGAGTCTGGCCCAATTGGGCTATTCCAGTTGAATGACATACACCCCCTGTGGAATACATGGCCTCCCACACAGAGGTGTAGATTCCAACATGGAGTCACCTATTCAGGTAACCCCATTTGGAATTGACATCCCCTGTGTGGAAGATTAAAGTCATGTCTTCCATAGGGGGTGTATGGATTTCAACTGGAATAGCCCCATTGCAGGCTATTCAAAGGAGATGGGCAGTATATTTGTTATCCATAAAAGAATGTATTTTAGTGGACTAAGAATATTCACAAAATCTTAATTGCAGAATTGGCTCATTCAGAAAATAGATACACACCCCCTATAGAGGAGTTTGGATTTCCAGACTTTTTGTTCAGTCATGATTGGTGGAAATCCAGACTTTTAAAGTGTCCAAAGGTGAAAAATCCAGCAGAAAAATAGTTCAAAATCAAAATCCTAAATTTGAGGGCTCATTTTGGACAATTCCGTGATTTTTCATTCATTTCATTGTATTTCCGAGCTTTTTTCAGTAACATTAGCAACTGGAATTCCAGTCGTTTTCAGAAAACAAACATGGAAATCCAGACATTTCTTTTATTGAAAAGTTACTCCTCTGTAGGGGGTGTGCACTGGAATAGCCCAATGCCAATCTGTGAATAAAAATTTACAACCAAAATAATATTGTTTAACTGTATCGGATACATCTTTGATGCACGCGTATGATGAAAATAGTGTTTGTTAATGGATGTTGACAAAACCCAAGTTGTTGTATTACACAGATTGTACTTGCTAATGCTGCCTGAAGAAACAAAGAGGCGGGTAATACTTAACTATACTATTTCCATTTCCAAATTGGCACGATTCAGCCACATTGTTTAGACGTGGATGCAGAACATGTGTTTGTGTAATTTAGTACCAAGATCTAAATATTCTATTGTATACTTTTCTCGAGTCAGTAATTTAGATATTGTTTTTATAATGATGAGAAGTATATAGAAGTATACATCATCAAAAAGGCAATGATGCAAGGAATCCAACTAGCATAACAGATTCCTTCAAAAATGTACACTTTTTGAGAGAATCTCAAAATTAGATATTACTTTATTGACTCGAGGAAGATGCACTATAACTGCTATCCCAGCTACATAAACTTTTAAGTACATATCATTAGATTTATAAAGTGTACTTCGAGGACTGTTAAATATCAAAAAATGTAAATATCAAATTTTAATTATTTGTGATAAAATTTGTATTATATCTCGAATAAAAAAAAATCAAATTATTTGATATCAGAAGGACATTCCGCATATTCAGAATGAAATTGATATGTCTGGTGTACTCTCAGATCCCACAAAAAATACTGTGCCAACGTTAATATCCAGTCCCTTAAAACTGGAAAAATATGGCTCCTGCCAAAAAAAGAGGATTTTGGCATTAATCCCCCAACCTGCCAGTTTTCTTGCAAACAAAGTATAGTTGGCTGGACTTAGAGTAAACACTGCATCCTTGTACAGCTATCAGCTATCTGTTGTTGCTGGATGATGGTGCTACCGGTGTACTCTAAGCTATTTATGTAATTGATCACGATGGAAATGAGTGTCAGCTATCTGTTGTTGCTTGATGATGGTGCTACCGGTGTACTCTAAGCTATTTATGTAATTGATCACGATGGAAATGAGTATCAGCTATCTGTTGTTGCTTGATGATGGTGCTACCGGTGTACTCTAAGCTATTTATGTAATTGATCACCATGGAAATGAGTATCAGCTATCTGTTGTTGCTTGATGATGGTGCTACCGGTGTACTCTAAGCTATTTATGTAATTGATCACGATGGAAATGAGTATCAGCTATCTGTTGTTGCTTGATGATGGTGCTACCGGTGTACTCTAAGCTATTTATGTAATTGATCACGATGGAAATGAGTGTCAGCTATCTGTTGTTGCTTGATGATGGTGCTACCGGTGTACTCTAAGCTATTTATGTAATTGATCACGATGGAAATGAGTGTCAGCTATCTGTTGTTGCTTGATGATGGTGCTACCGGTGTACTCTAAGCTATTTATGTAATTGATCACGATGGAAATGAGTATCAGCTATCTGTTGTTGCTTGATGATGGTGCTACCGGTGTACTCTAAGCTATTTATGTAATTGATCACGATGGAAATGAGTGTCAGCTATCTGTTGTTGCTTGATGATGGTGCTACCTGTGTACTCTAAGCTATTTATGTAATTGATCACGATGGATATGAGTGTCTCAAGTAGACGGGCTGATAAAATACCGACTCACAAGTGTTTATCCAGAGGCATAGGTGTAATGCAATGGAAATTGTCTTACTTGTCTGAGGCATTCTTCAAAAAAAAATTGGAACAAGATGTGCTTACTGGACTTTGAGATGCAGCTGACTATTTGATGGCTGATTTTTTGCAGAAACCACCAAATTTGGTTAAAATTTGGAACTTTTGAAAAATTGTTTTTGCCAATGCACTCAATTTATGTAATGCTGGTGAAGAAGACTAAATCCAAAAAATTGGCACATGTATCCATAATCCAAAAACAGAGAACTCCTCTCTCCGAGGCATTAGCCAGAGGGGTGTCTTTAGGGCGTCCAAAATGGTCTAAAATACCTTATTCTACAAAATCAGAGTGTCCACTTCCTATTCACTCCATTATAAAATTCAGAATTTTAGGGTGTCCAAATTGAAAACAGGGCATCCAAATGACACCTGGACACCCCTCTGGCTAATGCCTTGGCTGTCTCCCTCCATCTTCTCTCTCCCCTTCCCCTCCTCTTCCCCCAGGTCTTGTTCTATTGTTTGGAACAATAGAACTATTGTTGGGATATCTTAGATCACCATACAGGTTTCAGAGTCCCAGCACAGAGCTAGCCTGTACTAAAGTCACCATTATTTATGATTACAATTTCAGATTTTTCTGGTAACTTTGTTATCAGTACCAGTGTTCAGTCTTGAAATTAAATGTATATCATTTCTTCTTCTTCTTACAGTTCATGTGCTTGCCAAGACAATACAAGGGACAAGTATCACAGAAGGTTGTGGATTTGACTACGACCAATCATGGGTGTGTGCATTGTAAGTACTATAGTTAACTAAAAATATAGTAGTATGATATGTACCTTTTTGGTACAACTTGTGTGGAGTGTTATGATCAGTTGTTGGTTAAGGGCACAGTAAATCACTCTCAGACAAAAAGGTTCCAAGTATATAGAACCTAAAAAGGTTCTGTATGTAGAACCTTCAAGGCTTTAATGATTCAGTGAAGAACCAAAAAGGGTTCTGATAGGGCTAGAAATAACCATTTTCTCTTGAGGGTTCTACATATAGGAGAGCCAAAAACACTCGTTTTTCTAAGAGTGACAGAGATGTGCCAAGTTATTTTCTATATAGACAAAGAACATTCTGCTGTGGCATTCAGGTGTATGGCATTTCAAAGGTTTTGAGGATGATTATTAAAGTTTTTCGGCTTATATAAGATGGAAAAATAAGACTCATAACAATGTGTATTAATATAGAATTTAGGGTTCGCAGTGCTTATGCTAGTTGTTCGTTGCGTAATTTGTGACTGACGCATGCATATGTGAATTTACTGTGAAGCGTGAGTTTGGGACTTTTTTGGCGCATTACAGTAACAAAAGCGGAATATTTTTGCCTTATATGTAAGTCAAACAAACTTAAGGTTAGTATAGAATTGAATACCAGAACACTCTATCAACATGCTGAAACACTCTCATTCAATATTACACCAATTAGTGCCCATTTTAAATCATAAAATATCCGCTCAGTAACAAAGGTGTGGGTCGCATTAAATATGAAAATAAACATGGAATAAAATCATTAATATGAAGTACAACTGAAATCATTGACTCAATTTGAATTAGTTCAAACAAAAAAGTAGAGACAAACAGGCAAATTGGGTTGGGTTGCATAACTTTGCTTTCTGGTTTTCACCAGTTAGGTGGTGTCTTACATAATTTGTACAAGAAGAAAAGTTCTTTATTTGTCCCAAAAGATTCCACCTCCAAATCATATTGCTACTTTTAGCAAATTACTTCTACTTTATTATTAAATTTGCTAATATCAAGCCTCTGGCTATGGTTTCTAGTGATTCAAACAGTGTGTTAAATAATATAAGCAAAATATGATTTTGTATCAGATAAAGATATTGGCAGTCTTCTCCTTGAGGATATTTGGTATCATAAAAGGAACACGGGATGATATCGTTCACTTCCCACAATGCATTTCTTCCATTTCAATTTTCTGTACTGATTTGCTATCTAGTGCAACATGGGTCGATAATGATAAAAAGTACCTCAATGAACAGAGCACATCCAGATCTTGCAAAATAGGTTCATATCCTGACTGTCAACCCCATGATGTTTAGCCAGTCTATTCTCAACATGAAAACAAAGGGAACGTGTACAAAGTAATAGGAGTGTTATATGATGTAATGAGGTGATGAAACATGTTGCAAAGGATTCTGGGAAGGGTAAGACATCTTCTTTGTAAAAGGGATATCATCATGGATTATTTTGATACAGATTGACTCAGAGATTCAGAATGAGGACTCAGACGCTACAAAATAAAATATTTTGTGTCTGCAATTTTGAATTTGCTTTTGCTGACACCTAATTACCAACCATGACAAGTGGACAATGAAAATAAAAAATGTATTTGCCGAATAAGTTGATGATGTGTACTATTATCTTTGGAGTATTTTTCATTGCTCCTTTTTTAATTCCATACTCTGATCAACATCTCACTATGAAGTGGCATTCAATCCTTCAATGGGGACATTAAGCTGGTGGTCCCATGTATAGAAGAGCCATACCTGTAAATGCAGCTTGCAGTCAGTTTCAAGAAGAGTAGGGTGTTAACCCCTGACAATGCTGACTGTCTCAAATCAAATACAAAAAGCATATAACTGATTCTTGGCAAACTAGATGTGCTGTGCAATTGGCTCTGGCTCAGATCAATCCATCTCGTTAAGTTTTGTGTGCATAGCCCGTAATGTAATTATGCCTGTCAGAATGGTTCACATTCATGTGACGCTATTTAAGTGAGTTCAGACCAGACCTTGGCCCATATCAATCCCTCATCTGAAGTTTTGTGTACATAGCCCCTGATGTATTTATCTTTGTTAAAATTGGTTCATATTTGGGTTACATTATTTAAGTGAGTTCAGACCAGACCCTGTTCCATATCAATCCCTCATTTGAAGTTTTGTGTACATAGCCCCTGATGTATTTATCTTTGTTAAAATTGGTTCATATTTGGGTTACATTATTTAAGTGAGTTCAGACCAGACCCTGTTCCATATCAATCCCTCATTTGAAGTTTTGTGTACATTGCCCCTGATGTATTTATCTTTGTCAAATTAGTTCATATTAATGTTACATTATTTAAGTGAGTTCAGACCAGACCCTGGCCCATATCAATCCCTCATTTGAAGTTTTGTGTACATTGCCCCTGATGTATTTATCTTTGTTAGATTGGTTCACATGTGTGTTACATTATTTAAGTGAGTTCAGACCAGACCCTGGCCCATATCAATCCCTCATTTGAAGTTTTGTGTACATTGTCCCTGATGTATTTATCTTTGTCAAATTGGTTCATATTTGGGTTACATTATTTAACTGAGTTCAGACCAGACCCTGGCCCATATCAATACATGATCTGAAGTTTTGTGTGCATAGCCCCTGATGTATTTATCTTTGTTGAATTGGTTCATATTTGGGTGACATTATTTAAGTGAGCTTAGACCAGACTCCGTCCCATATCAATACCTCATCTGGAAGTTTTGTGTACATAGTCCCTGATGTATTTATCTTTGTTGAATTGGTTCATATTAATGTTACATTATTTAAGTGAGTTCAGACCAGGTCCTGTCCCAGACTGATCAATCCATATCAGAAGTTTTGTGTATGTGTACATCAGTTAGCAGCCTGCACAACCGATTCTTTAGAAATGCTTAGTCGCGCTGAAAGTCGATCGATACATGTTAAAATCAGCACAATTCAGAGATACACCTTTTTGCTATGAAATTAATTTTCTCGGTCAAATATAAAGCAATATTTTTTTTCTTCAGTAATGTCAGTTAAAAACTTGGTGCTTGGATATACATTTTTTTACAAATCCTGGTGTTAAAATTAAGCATCAAATTGTGTCTTTTAGTGTGATATTTTTGATTTTATAGGCCTTCAGTTCGCACGCGAGCTTTTTACGAATTCATTTTTAGCGTCTCAAACTAATATAGTTTGCTAAAGAAAGATATTTCCCACCTCTGTAAAGCACATCGTGTGGGACTATATATTATAGTTTTGTTAGAATTTCCGTTTTTATTTTACCCTTTTTCCCTTCCTACTCCGAAAATGTCTAACTCAGTACTTTTATCTCGAGAGCAACCATCAGAAATAGTCGATATTTCCTTTGTTGTTTATCCAGGTCAATTTTCCATTGAAAGCAAATTGCCCGACCAGCGATTTGTTAGCCCAAATCCCCAATTGAGTGTTCTGGTTAAACATGATCAGTAGGAGCGCTATAGGCCTGGGAATTTCTTTGCTATATTGAAGTTCTAGCAACACTGTAGCCATGCCGGTATTCCTATTAAACCCAGGGATATCGATCCACAATGCTAGTATTAGCCTATAGATTTCACTCGTTGATTTTGAAAAATGGTCAGCCGGCAGTTAAAATAGTGAAATGAAAACGCAAATTCTGACAAAACTATGATATATCGCTCACGGTGATGTGCGTTAGAAAGTTGGGAAAAATCCTTCATTAGCGAACTATCTTACTTTGAAAAGCTAAAAGGTTGATCCAAAAAAAGGCTCATGGGACAGAGTTTAAGCCTATCAAAATCGAAAATCTTACACTAAATGACTAAATTTCACGCCTAAGTTTAACACTAGAATTTGAAAAAAAAATACAGTATCAAGCACTACAATTTTTCCTGACATTTACTGAAAAAATGAAAATGATTGCTTTTCATTTGGCCGAGAAAATTAATTTTACATCGAAAAGGTGTAACTAAAAATTTAGCTCATTTCAACACCAAATTCGATCGTTTGTATTGCCTCATTAAATGACTGAGTGAGCCTTGCCAAACAAAAGAATCGGTTGTGCAGGCTGCTAACTGACATAGCCCCTAATGTCATTTTGCTTGCCAAAGTATACAATCTGCAGTTTAATACTATTTTACTAATAATATATAAGAGCTTATTACTTGAAAATCTAGTTAAAGGATAACTGCAGCCAGAAGATGCTGAATATTATTCCAGAATTGAATTTTGAAAATACCCTTTTCCTGCCATAGGTTGTCAAATTAATACTATTTCTGCAGCTTTCCATGTCATTTGTGGTGATGAATGTATGACTATGTTTTACCAGAAATACATTAGTTTAAGTACAAATTCTGTTAATACTGCCAGAGGTTGACTAAACCTGAGGTTAATCAGACGTTAAAGCAAAAAACGTTTTTAAGCAATAAAGTTTCTTTAGTGCAATATTCTAATTGTTATAATTCATAAAAGTAATGCAACTTAATTAGTTTTAACACTTCCTGCAAATTCCATTTAAAATCCACGCTACCACTGTGGAAGATTTTGGAAATATCTTTTACAGGGTGAGCAGCTTTAAATGGGTGGGAATTGTTAGGCTTTTACCACTACGCCAAAAAACTAGACTGACATTATGAATGATATAGTTGACCAGCCTGGTCCATATTTTACGTGTTAAAGTATAGGACTTTGATTAATAATTTGTGATGCTTCTGGTGAGATGTCACAAGACAATTCTCAAAATAAAATATATTGATATCAATCCACGATGTTATGATGAGGCTCGTCGATAATGAGCTGATCAAACTATATGGCTAGCACGCAGATCATTTAAGTTTAGAAATAGAAAATAGTAGCAAGAGATTTGTAATCATGCGTGTATTTTGGGGGGGCTTTGGGGTCAAAGTAGGGGGCGGCAAAAGCGAAGGGGCGGCGGAAGGAGAAGGGGCGGCAAAACAGGGGCGGCAAAAACGAAGAGGGCGGCAAAACAAATTAGTAAAGAAAAAAGGGCGCAAAAAATTGAAAAAGCATAACAAATTTTGAAAAAAGGTTGCTTTTAGGGCGCTAGCACCTAAAATCCTTTTTTTTTTTTTTTTTTTGCTCTTCACTTTTTCAAACGACCGTGAAAAAAATTGGGTCAACCTTTTCGGGCTGTTAAGGAAGGGGCGGCAAAATTGTTTCTTCTTCAGCCCCGGGGTTGGGGCGGCCACGGTACGCCACTGGTAATGTGAGCAGATTTTTAACTTCCAGCAGTAGTGTTTCAGCGCAGCTCTTATTACAACCAATATTAGCATAGTTATTCCAAGAAATTTGTCTGAAAGGGTTTGAGTTTAGAATAATAGAACCTACTTTATTTCAATTCTTAAATGTCCAGTGCATGCAGACAGACGGTAAAGGTGTCATTATTATGCCATTAAAATGTTCATGCTGTAAACATTTTTGCCTGATTCTAATTTCACAAATTGTTTGTCTAATTTTTTTACATTGTAGATCTTATGCACTAGACTATGCACTAGACTAAACTTTTCACACTTTTAATTCTGCACAAGTGTAGAAGCGCATAAAAATATAAATATTACTGTAGCAGCAACAAAAATGTCCTCTTTTGCAGTAGTGTATTTATATGTTAACCTTCTTAGTGCTCACACATATCTACTTGTTAAAAATTTCATGTAAACTTTCATTATTTACATATCTCTTTCAATGACCACTCTCTACCAAGGAGAGTAATTTTGTGCATGAATGAGGCATAATAACTTGGATGAACAGATTGGCAAACAATCTACATTTATATTATTTGTTGTGTGTTTATTGCAATTTGTCACCTGCTGTCAATAGCAGATAGCATAACATTATTGCTGTCTACAGCTGATAGCATATCATTATTGCTGTCTACAGCTGATAGCATTTCATTATAACTATCTACTGCTGATAGCATGTCGTTATTGATGTCTACTGCTGATAGCATTTCATTATTGCTGTCTACTGCTGATAGCATTTCATTATAACGATCTACTGCTAATAGCATTTCATTACTCCTGTCTACTGCTGGTAGCATTTTGTCATTCCTGTCTACTGGTGATAGCATTGCATTATACTGCTGATACCATATCATTATAGCTGTATACTGCTGATAGCATTTCATTATACTGCTAATACCATGCATATCTCCTGCTGATAGCATTTCATTACTGCTGTCTACTGCTGATAGTATTTTGCCATTGCTGTACCCCCCCCCATAATAAGCGGATTGAACTATCAATGACAAATAAAAATTTTCATTGAAGTGCAAGGATTTTAAATTTGTTTATCAGTCAGTTTATTGTTAATGAGGTCAATTGCAGGGATGTAAATCTTCCAGAAATTACAGGATTTCCGGCCAAACAAATAATAAAATCCGGAAATAGTACTTCTTTTTTTTTTTTTTCCGGAATTGGATGATGATAATTTATCATAAAAGAGCCAAAAAAACTGTTTTAAGAGGGGCTATTACCCTGCAGTCTATTCCCTGGACAAACCCCCCTAAATGTTCAATACTGCATGCAAGCACAGCTGTCCAAGGAAAAGATAGATTTTCGGGAAAATAAATGGATATGTTGCCCATTTCCAAGGACCAGATGGATTTTCAGGAAAGGGATATGTTGCCCATTTACATCCATGTAATCGGTTCAAAATGCTATGAACATCCCACAGATTTACGCGCCAGATTTTTGCCATACACAAGTTTGACTAATATTTTGTACTACGTGTAACACAAATTATTGTAACTAGCACTAGTAGTATGATTGCACACAACTCTTACTTCACATTTTGATTTGACACAATAAAGTCCTTGACAGAGGTGTAAATGAACCTGTCAGCTCACTTCCGTGATTTCATCCCTGAAATCCTAAAAAGTTCACTTTTACATAAAAACAGACAGGCTTATATTGATAGACTTGAATTACAGGTGGATTATGGGTAATCCAAACAAAACTAGAATGCTGCTGACCGCAGTATAAGTGCTCTGAATCCATATTAATTCAGATTACATTCCTGGATCTTATCTCACATTTTGATAGTACATTTTAGACCCAAATAAGTTCACTTTTACATACAATACAAGCCGGGGTAAATTGTTAGACATACAGGTGGACTATGAAGTAATTTTTTACATGGCTATTTATAATTGTTTTTGCTATATTCACATCACTGATATTGAAAGCTGTTTGGAACAGAATAAAGGAGAATTCTGGGGTGGGGGTCTTCGAAAAAAATTGTACTGATATGTGCCAGACAGATTTTCTTTATACCTACATTTTGCTGTTTTTGCAACCAATTTTTCACAAATAGCACAAATTAGGCACATTGGTCTTCACTGCACACACACTTATCGATATACTAAAATTGCTGAAAAGGTACCCCAAAACTGTGGCACATATCCATACACCTTCAACCAGGGAGAACCCCCTCTATTTTATTATTATTATTTAAGATAAAAGATTATACAAATGAAAATCCAACTGACCCTTGGCAAGTCCGTCCACCCATAGGTTTTAAGTTTTGTTAGTTGCTGTAGCACCAAATAAACTGAATTAAACCAGATCAGAAAATGCCAAATAGGTAAGGAGGTGCCAAAACCAACAGGGACTTTTCTTGTTTGTGACATGTCTTGACCAAGAAAATCAATTTCTCACTAAGCTTTTGGAAGTAGGTTAACCCCTGGTCATCTAACAGCATTTCTGATTGGTTGATAACTTGAAATGCTCATTTCAATTGCCAATTATGACTAGGCTTTAAACTATTTATGTTCAAACTTGCATTTGCAGATGATCTTATTAATACCCTCCTTGATTGGTTCAAAATTTGACACAATATTCATTTTGGCCAATCGGCAGGTAGTTCTCATGGGGTAACCATTCTATTTACCAAATTTGTTTTTGTCACGAAGGAAATTATTCCAAAGTATTCCAAGACGATGAAAAGAAACTCTTTTGTCTCCATGCTGAGAATGTGTCCAAGCTTGGCTGGGGGTGGGCCACTTGTTTTTCAAGTTTGATATCACTGGTGTACATGGACTTAAAAAAATTCCCAAAGCAAGTATTTTTCATTAAAATGGACCCAAATCAAGTACTATAATGCGGTTGTTTTCCTACCCTAAGCAAGTATTTTACTATGAGTCATGATGAACACACCTGAAAGCACACAGTTTGAGGATTTTCTTAGTACAATTTCACCCAGAATTCTACCTTCATTACTGGTTTGTACAGGTGCATGTCAAACAAAGAAAATGTACTCAGCAGCCAGGTTTTGAAACTACCAACTTGCGACTTTACGCTCATTTCATGGAAGCAGGTTACGTATATTATACGGTTCATGCATGATTTCAGTGCCCATCAACCTGAAATTGTTAAAAATACCATAGGAAAATTGCTGAAAACGGCTTGTGCCCCCCAATCAGACCAGGTGCCCCCCAATCAGACCAGGTGCACCCAATCAGACCAGGTGCACCCAATCAGACCAGGTGCACCCAATCAGACCAGGTGCACCCAATCAGACCAGGTGCACCCAATCAGACCAGGTGCACCCAATCAGACCAGGTGCCCCCCGTGTGATGACCCACGCTGCGCCACTGCATGATTTTGTTCATTTTTACTACTGCATCAGGGGAAGGGCTGATTTTTACTGTGATTTGAAAATCTGTAATATTTGCGGTGAGCTGAGGGATGTTACTGTGTCTGTGTATTTAATGCAACTAATTTGAAACAGGAAGCGGTGTGACCCTTTCTGAAGGCGTTTGTAATTTGCTGGAGGATTTAGTTTTCTTACAAAAAAAATCTAATTCTTACCTTGCCATTTCAGGATTTCATAACAGGTTTAGCAAGGCTACCTAAGCAAAGGGTAGGCAACCTTTTGGTTTAGTTTTCATATTTTTCACCAGATTTTGTTGAAGTGAGGATGGTTGAATTTAGCAAGGTTGTCTGGCCAAAGGGTAGACAACCTTTTAGTTTAGTTTTCATATTTTTCACCAGATTTGAAGAGTGGATTGTTTGAATTTAGCAAAGTTGTCTGGCCAAAGGGTAGGCAACCTTTTAGTTTAGTTTTCATATTTTTCACCAGATTTGAAGAGTGGATTGTTTGAATTTAGCAAAGTTGTCTGGCCAAAGGGTAGGCAACCTTTTGGTTTAGTTTTCATGTTTTTCACAACAATTTTGTAAAAGAGTGAATGGGAATTTACTATGTTTTAACACTGAGACAGGTTGTATTGATTTGAAACAAATTTTGCATAAAAGGAGATGCAAACAAATTTGAACTCATGCTTGCTATCTAAACTGCTGATAGCAAGCATTTCATGTTTGCTATCTTCCGCTGATAGCATTTCATGTTTGCTATTTACTGCTGATAGCAAGCATTTCATGTTTGCTATCTTCCGCTGATAGTATTTTATGCTTGCTATTTACTGCTGATAGCATTGCATGTTTGCTATCTTCTGCTGATCGTATTTTATGTTTGCTATCTACTAGTGATAGCATTTCATGTTTGCTATCTTCCACTGATAGCATTTCATGTTTGCTATCTACTGCTGATAGCATTTCATGTTTGCTATCTACTGCTGATAGCTTTTTATGTTTGCTATCTAACACTGATATTATTTTTAATTTTGCTATCTACTGCTGATAGCATTTCATGTTTGCTATCAACCGCTGATAGCATGTCATGTTTGCTATCTACGGCTGATAGCATTTCATGTTTGCTATCTGCTGCTGATAGCATTTCACGTTTGCTATCTACCGCTGATAGCATGTCATGTTTGATATCTACGGCTGATAGCATTTCATGTTTGCTATGTACTGCTGATAGCATTTCATGTTTGCTATCTACTGCTGATAGCATTTCATGTTTGCTATCTACTGCTGATAGCATTTCATGTTTGTTATCTGCTTATAGCATTTCATGTTTGTTATCTTCTGCTTATAGCATTTCATGTTTGCTATCTACTGCTGATAGCATTTCATGTTTGCTATCTACTGCTGATAGCATTTCATGTTTGCTATCTACTGCTGATAGCATTTCATGTTTGCTATCTACCGCTGATAGCATGTCATGTTTGCTATGTACTGCTGATAGCAAGCATTTCATGTTTGCTATCTACTGCTGATAGCATTTCATGTTTGCTATCTACTGCTGATAGCATTTCATGTTTGTTATCTGCTTATAGCATTTCATGTTTGTTATCTTCTGCTTATAGCATTTCATGTTTGCTATCTACTGCTGATAGCATTTCATGTTTGCTATCTACTGCTGATAGCATTTCATGTTTGCTATCTACCGCTGATAGCATTTTATGTTTGTTATCTACTGCTGATAGCATTTTATGTTTGTTATCTACTGCTGACAGCATTTCATGTTTGCTATCTACTACTGATAGCATTTCATGTTTGCTATCTATTGCTGATAGCATTTTATGTTTGTTATCTACTGATGATAGCATTTTATGTTTGTTATCTACTGCAGATAGCATTTCATGTTTGCTATCTACTGCTGATAGCATTTCATGTTTTCTATCTGCTGCTGATTTCATGTTTGGTCACTACTGCTGATAGCATCCTATTGATATCTATTGGTGACAGTATTTCTGTGAATTTCATAGGCTGCAATATGATGTTAGTAACTTCAGTAAATATCACTGACAAACAATGATGGATCTACTGGGAATTTCAAAAGATAGTAGCACAACCATTGCGATGTAAGCTTACACTTCATTAGGCTTGTACTTTGCATTCTATTACCCACATATCTTATTTCATGTTCTATAGCTTTTCACCTGCTATAATATACTGATGATTTCTACTCATATTTTCATGGTTAAAGAATTAAAGCATGTTCCTTTTGCATTTTTTTCTAGTTTATGCATAAGACAGCACAGGTTTGATATACCATAACCATACCATTATTTTTATGGACCAATCTAAAAATAAAATAATAATAATTTGTATACTTAATACAAATTCATCTGTATTTCTGAAGTATTTCTCTCTCTTCACCTCTCCTTCTCGTTATCCTCTCTTTCTCTTCTCTTCACACTCTCTCTCCCTCTTCTCTCTCCTTATCTCTCACTTCCTGCTCTCCTGTACTTTCCAATATGTGACTTTGACAAGCTCAAAGTTCATATTTTGCAATCCAAATACCAATTATATCATAATCAAGTCCCAATAGGCACCTACAGCTATGTGCTGTACAACAAAATAATTGTTGCTAAAAATACCCTTGTGTAAGCAGTACACAACATTGTGGATGTCTACACTAAACTTTTAAATCAGTAATAATCTGAATACGTTATTCAGATCTGGATTATTAGTATTTTATATTTTATATAATCAGTGAAGATGTCATCTGATATAACCCATGTGTCTGTTACTTTTCGCAGGGATGTAAATCTTCCAGAAATTACCAGAATTCCGGAAATTTGACACCCCTAAAAAGCAAAAGACGGAAAAGTTAAAACAAGAAAACGGAATGAGATGATGACAATTCATCATAAATAAAATAGAGCCAAAAAAACTTTTTTATGGAGGGGGTAATACCCTGTAGGGTATTGGGGGTAATACCCTGTAGGGTATTGGTCCAGTAAACATGTCACCTGCTTATAGGATCAGGTGCTACTTATTTTAGTAGTGTGGCACCTGTGCAATGTTCACACTGTAAAGTGGCAATATTCAGTCCAAGAGAACGCCAAATATGGATCAGGAGTATTACATAATAATACCCTGCTATGACAATAGCTGCACTAGGTTAATCGTATAATCTCCTTATGTGGTTAGCATGGCTGGGCCAGGAAATCCACAAGGTCAGCCAATGTATGTACATGTATTCGGTACATGTACCATATCTTTTACAATGGGTGATAAATTTCTGGTTTTATTTCAAAACGCAACATTCGATATTCTAAAGCTTGGTCCAAATCCAAGAGAAGAACCAACTCTAGTAATTTATGTGGTTTCAAATTATATCAGACGTTGCCTTTTTGATAGAAATTGTGTTTGTTGATGTGCACAGTTTCCCATTAGATCATTACATGCTGTTGTACATCCAAGGTCAAAGGTCTTTTAATCCATATTTGGCGTTGTTCTGGGACTGATATTTGTGCAACATTTATTTGAGTGGTTTTTGGCTCTGAGCGGAGCTTATCAGTGCCTTTGTCATGCAACTAACTAGCATTCATTTTCAGGCCACAATACGCTGTTGGTTTTTATGCTAAGGATCATTTAATGACTGATATGAAGACTTAAGTTCGTTTCTAAGTTTGGCTAAGTTATTTTCGAATCGATTGCACTCCAGATTTTATTGAAATTCAGGCGATAAAAGTATTATTTTTGGGTAAAAAGACCAAAATAGTCACGATAATCGAGTTATATCTTGGTCCCCTGTGTGTGCTAGAGATTATTCTGGTCTGTATAATTTAAGATGCGTAATACAGACGGAAACCAATGGAGGTACATTTCTTAAGATTTAGTTCAGATCAGAAATTATTTGACTACTTCTTAACTTTTCTTCACTATTTCTTTATAATTTAAATAAAGAGATAGGTAAGGAATGTCAAAAAATAGTCAAGAACATGTCTGAATCTTGAATAAATCCCGAATAAATCTGAACAAATGACTTTTCTGGGGGACTATTTGGCTTATGCAAGTGCAGTACGAAAGCACTGTGCCGATTTTTTTTTTTGTTAAAGGTCACGTTTTTACCGATAAGCTGCGATGCTCAACAAACTTCAGACTTTTCTATGAGGCTATTTTGAACCAATAAATCGATTAGTTTTTCTTGATTGATGACATCACCATTTCTGAACCAATCAGCAAACAGTTTTGTGTGATTGATCGATTCTTGCAGTAGTCTCCATTAGCAGCCAGTTTGGTTCCGCCCTTCCACACAAACATTTTTGTGGAGGAGCGTAACCAAACTGGCTGCATAGGAGACTAAGTTCACTGACCCACTGACCTTGCAAACTCAACCACAGAGAGCTACGGTGCATAATCGAGGTGAAAATACGCTAGTTTGTTTACCATTCTGAGCTCATGAGCTTCTGGTAAATGTCATTCAAGCATTTACGAGCATACCATAATATTTTTTTTATTAAATATAAAGATGTTTATTTAAGTTATTTGTAAAATTCAGCGATGGACTTAATATAGAAGTGGTTTGATTTTAGTTGTAAACGCGGGACTCGACCGGCATGACAAGTTGAACATGTGAAGTTCCAAATTGAAGCCATGTACTACTATTCCATACGTAGGTCTCACACGAACTGCTCCGAGGTTATACTGACTACTAGATAGTAGATTGTCTACTTTTGTACTTTCGTAAGTGATGAAATTGAAGAAAAAATCATGAAGTGAAATCTATCAGAAATAAACACTGATGTGATGTAGGCTAGTCCTGCTTAATCGGAGTACAGCATCCAGACCAGGCAGATCCAGATCCGAACAGAACTTACGATTGTTCGGTTGGACCGGTTCAACACACATGACACAACAGACATGTCAGGACAGAACAGTTTTGGTGTTTACAAAAAATGCAAATGATCTCAAGTCACAAAAATTTGTTATAAAATTTCATTTTTGTCTCGCCTCAGTATTTCTGTCTGTCCGGGGTGTGGATGTCCGTGTGTCCGTCTGGAGCTGTATCTGGGAAACTGTAAGACCTCACGCAGTACGTGGGCGCTACTTGGTGGGAGGAAGGGTATCTAAGTTTGCTCCGTAATTGTATGTTTTCGGTGAAAAATAATGCAAATTAACATAGCTAATTTGCATAATTTATGCAAAAATCAGCGCAAATTGATAAAATTTCATTTCTGAACTTTGTTCAGGATGGGACTTAGTAATCACTATTTCCGTCTGTGTGTGGGGGTGGGATGTCCGAATGTTTGTCCGGAGCTGTATCTGGGGAACCGTAAGACCTACGGGGCGCTTCTTGGTGGGAGGAAGGGTATCCAAGTTTGCTCCGTAATTGTATGTTTTCGGTGAAAATATGCAAATTAACATAGCTAATTTGCATAATTTATGCGAATATCAGCGCAAATTGATAGCGGTGCATGGTAACGAAACCTTGTGACAGGAATGATACACACCTGCTGATCACCTGATTAGTTTTTGGCGAAAAGTATGCGCATTTAGTTGTTAAGTTGCATAATTTATGCGTAACTCTTCTACAAAATGGTTGGAAATCTGAAGAAATCCGCCTTGTGAAGCTGTTTCTGGGGATCCGTAAGAATGCTAAGCCCTATGATGATGAAACGTGGTGGGGGTAGCATGACCAGAGGATCTCGACCTGATTCGATTTTCAGCGCAAAATATGGTAATTACCTACCTAATTTGCATAATTTATGCATAATATGCAAAAACCTTTTTTCTCGGAGACTAGGGGTCGCACATTCTTCAAACTTGGTGGGCGGGTGCATCTTGACCCCAGACAGAACAAGTTTGTATTGGTTAGTGGGTGAAGGTCACTCGAGGTCATCCAGGGGTCATCTAAGGTCAAATTACTAAAACTGTCGTATGGGCATGAAACTTGGTGGACAGTTAACATTTAGAGTCAAATTTTCTGACGGTCATTTTGGGGTCATCCGAGGTCACTTAGGGGTCATCCGAGGTCAAATTACTAAATACAGTCGTATGAGCATGAAACTTGATGGATACACTTAACATTATGAGTCAAAGTTTCGGAAGGTAATTTCGGGGTCATCCAAGGTCACCAAGGGGTCATCTGAGGTCAAATTACTAAAAACTGTTGTATGGGCATGAAACTTGGTGGGTACAGTCAACATTTAGAGTCAAAGTATCGGACGGTCATTTCGGGGTCATCCAAGGTCACCAAGGGGTCACCTGAGGTCAAATTACTAAAAACTTGTATGGGCATGAAACTTGGTGGGTACACTTAACATTTAGAGTCAAATTTTCAGACGGTTATTTTGGGGTCATCTGAGGTCACCAAGGGGTCATCTGAGGTCAAATTACTAAAAACTGTTGTATGGGCATGAAACTTTGTGGGTACAGTCAACATTTAGAGTCAAATTTTTGGAAGGTCATTTCGGGGTCATCCGAGGTCACCCAGGGGTCATTTGAGGTTAAGTTACTAAAACTCGCATGGGCATGAAACTTGGTGGGTACAGTCAACATTTCAAGCCAAATTTTTGGAATGTCATTTTGGGGTCATCCAAGGTCACTCAGGGGTCATCTGTGGTCAAATTACTAAAACCTCATGTGGATATGAAACTTATTGATGGATGTATTATGCTTGGCAAATAAGATATAGCTACCAACCAGCAAGATGTATGATTGCGTGTGATCTGGCACATACAATGTATATGATTTCACCTGTTGCACATTCGACTGCAATTACTTTCACATTCAAAAAAGCACAGAGCCACAGCGCCATTGGTGCTCTTGTTTTCTAATAATTTTCCTCTTATGGTGATTAACTCCATGAGAACTACCTGCCGATTGGCCAAAAACAAGTTTTCATTATCAATTGGCCCAATCAGCAACATTGTTAGAATAATTTCACCACGCAAAAAAATTGGGATGAATTATTTGCAAAGCTCCATTCTGATTGGTGATTAAAGTGAATATATCATGTAATTGACCAATCAGAGGTAATGTTAGATCGGCAGGTAGTGCTCAAGGGGTTAAGGAAGCTTAAAATTGCAAATGTGATACTGTGAAAAACATTTCAAATTTGTCAAAGCGCAAAAAGTTAATCACGCAAAGTTGTGAAATTATCTGATGTCAAAGTATAATCTGGATCAAGGTAATCTGGATTAACTCATTTCAAAAGTTTTATATGAACCACCCTTGTAGTATTCCCCTCTAAACATTGAACCTGGTTTTTGTTTCAAGCTTAGCAGCTCCTAATTGGGCACAAATTACAATAAATATTCTCACATTTCACCAAGCTATGTAGTCAGTCAATACAAATTTCAAGGAAATTTCACTATGGACCACAATGGCCTCATCCCAATGTCTTAGTTCAATAACCTCAATTTAACACTCATAGTGCAAAATTTGACCGTCAAGTTGCAGAGTATGAGTTTTTGTACCCAAATTTTCTAAGGTTATTCAATGAATATACTAATGTATTGGGGTCAAAGAAATGTGCCCTGATAGATGAGAATGTTGTGGATCCTAGTGATTTCATATTCAAACCCAGCCAATGTGTTGTAGTTGGACATGCATAAATGGATGAGCATTTTGCAATACCTTTATGTAAGGGTTGTTGACTTTTATGGCAATATTATGTAATATTTCAGTAGTCTAGTGAGTGTTGTTGACTTTTACAGCAATTATTCTGTGATGTTTTTGAATGTAATTTTGGGTAAATCTGAATAAATTTGGAATGGAGTGATTTAATCATGCTGCTGCTCAGGTAAAGCTTCAAAATAACATGGAAACTTCTCAAAAAGATGGTACTAATAATTTTGGGGCACCCTGTATCTGCCTATGACAGCGTTCAAACTTTGACTTGCGTTTGGCGGACAGAATGGTGGAAACTTAAAGTGAAAGATATCCTACTTAAAGGAGGATTTCGTGATCCTAGCATCTTCTTTTTATGACATTTTTCAGTAGATATCCACGAAAAAAGCTTATTTCCAAAATTTCAGTTGATTCCGATTTTGCGCTTATGCGAGTTATGCATGATTATGTGTATTACACTGCTCCATAGACAATGTGTTGTAATTTCGTTCTGGTGCACCAGAACGAAATTCAAATTTGCGATATTTTTGCTAAACTTAATTAATCTGCAAGAAATATTTGGTACATAAACATTATGTAGCCAGAGGTATCCAGTGGTGTAAAAATCTCACCTTTTTTTGGGAAAAGTGGGGGATGAGGCTGTGGATCACGAAATGCCCTTTAAAGGAACATTTTCTAGGGTGCAATTTTGTGTAGGCTGTGATTATAAGGGAACAACCCAAAATAGGATGACATCCTAGAAATGAAACTAGCTTCATCCGGAAGGGGTAGGAATTGTGTTTCTGCTGTGCTCTTGAAAAATACCAAAGTTATTATATTCTCCCATTAATTCTCCTATTTGGGTGGGTGGGTGGGACAAAAACCATCCTTCCGGTGTGAAAGACAAAAACTAAATGATACCAAATACAAGCAAAGAGAGCATAGCCAATGAAGATGCTGGAAAGCTGATAAAAATGCTGTATCTAAGCAACCAACACCCAAACAGCATTATGAATGACAAGGAACTTTGTCATGAAGATTTGGCTGCTCTTAAGGACCCTTAAAGATGCATGCATGGCTAACCAAACCCTCGACCAAACAAGTCCCATTATCTACTTAAGCAATTGAAGTTTTTAAAAGATTCATAAATTCACTTTTTCAAACCTTATTCCAGGGTTTTATTTACAGATGGAAACAGAGTTGGTTAGCTATGAAACCAAACTACTTTCATTTAGGACTTCATCAATGTTTTGGGTTGTTCCCTAACACCTCCACTAATAGATGACAAATATCCTGCAGTTTCTTGCACTATCTTTGCATTAAAATAAATTGTCGAAGCATCTAAATACGTCATTTGAAGATGCAATGAAATTAGTTTTCTCAGTGGTGAACCGCAAGTTGAAATTCCTGCAGTGCAGTATTTGCTAATAAGTCAATACCAACATGTTCACAAAGAGGAGATATCAATGGAACTATTTAAACTAGCATAAATTATACCTTCCACACTCAGCCCTAACCCGAAAAAACACCCTATTCTGGCAAAAATCTCTCCCATTCCACTCCCCCCATTCCCTCCCTCCACTTCCTCCCCACCAAAAACAAATCCTGGTGCCACCACTTGCTAGGATTGATGTTTGACTGGATTAACACATTGACGGCAAGTCTTAGATGGGATTCCCATATGGGCATAGCTAGAACCTATTATAGTGATGTTAAATACTTGAAAATACTTGATGTTTGACTGGATTACTACCTTGACATCTCAGCAAGTCTTAAGATGGGATTCCCATATGAACATGACTAGAATCTATTATAGCGGTGTTAAATGCTCGGAAATGACCAATTACTTTATGGCTCTACTGATAGTTAATTCCACCCACCCAGTTGTCTGCTGCATGTCTTGGCCTTTCAAAAGGACTGTGTACTAGTTAATTCATCCTTCACCCCATGAGCACTATTGGTCAAATTATTAGCCTGTAAGAACCATTTTGATTGGCTACAAAGAGGCCTATATCATATATTGAACCAATCAGAGATATGGTAAGTCAAGCTGAAAGAGTCTGTCTCATTTCAAGTTGAGAGTAACACCATGTTGGATTTCTTAGTCATGTTAGTGGCAGATTCGAATCAGTATGTTTACATGGTTGCATTGCTATCGTATGAACATATCGCCTTCTACCCGTGTGTATACACTGGGCTTTCCTGCAAAAGCAATCGAATATAAATACAAATACAGCATGGTTGTTTGTTTCAATAATATTTTCAATTTAGTTTATAAAAAGTCACCTTTTTTGCAAAATGTTTAAAATTAGCACTTTGCTTGTAAACAAATGGTTACAAAACTTCTCAATGGCATTTTATACATACACAATATAATACAGTTCAATAACCCACGTAAAAATTGAACAGCGGAAAAAATGCTGTAGTTTGCGTAGGCACGGTGCTCATGACAGGTAGTATAAAGTAACAAATGAATGATGGCTATAGAGCCTTGGAATGATTTTTTGTTATGGTATATGTAGCTTATTTATTACACTGCTTACATTCAACGAATCAATGAGCTGTTGAAAATCTAAATTGTTAATGCTTGATCATGATGATGATCACCGTGCCAGATGTTATCAAGCAAAATGAGCAAGATGTGGGTAAAATACTTTATCACAAATTATGCAAGAATGTAACAAGTAACTTTTCATCGCTGCTTGCATTTTCACATCAAATTGATTTCGCCGGAAGAAAGTCTGTTTGATAACATCAAACATAGTGCCATTGCTATCAGCATTAGATAGTATAAAATTCTATCAGCAATAGAGGGTAGTAGTCGACATAGAGTATTGAATATACCACTAGCAGTGCCAGCAAATAACAACTTTGCATTGCATATTTGCTATCAGCAGTAGATAGCATATAGCGATCATACTGTCAACAGTAAATGGCATTATCAACGGTAGATATCGTATATAATGACAATTATATCAGCAGTATGCTATCATAGGGGGAGTATGAATTTTAAATAGATTGAAGACTTTGGCAACTCCATTTGAAACTCGCCCTCCCTCAGTGGAAGATGCAGGTTGAATCTTTCTCAGAGGGTGCATGAAATTCAAATGGAGCCACCTATTGTGTTCATTCAATATAAAATTCATACTCCCCCATGGAAGATATTTCCAAAACCATGCTGTTTACGTAGCATATCAGCAGTATGCTATCATTTGCTATCAGCAGTAGACAGCATTATATAGATATTATGATAGCAGTAAATAGAATTATATTAATATAGACATTGCATAGCATATCATGCTGTCATGACATTGCTATCAGTAGTAGATAGTATACATATACAGACTTTGCATAGCATATCAGCAGTTATAGTATCATTGCTATCAGTAGTAGATAGCATACATATAGTGACAATGCTACCTGCAGTAAATAGCATAGACTTTGTATAGCATATGCTATAATTGCTATCAGTTGTAGATAGCATATGGTGACAATGCTACCAGCAGTAAATAGCATGATATTGCTAAAAGCTATAGATAACAGCAATATGATGTTTTACTTAGATTTGACAGAATGAATCTTAATCAATTCAGTGAAATTAAGTAGAAAATGCACACAACTGCACAGAACTAACTCTTAAAAACATAATCAGTGTATGGTATTGTCATTTGTTAACTATCTCACTTCGAGTTTGGTAGTGACATCAATGCTTTTACATGGTTGCACCGCAAGCATGCCAATAAACTGCCCTTGTATGTGGGGGTGTGTAAGAGAGTGCAGGATTAGGTTAGCGGAAGCGATTTTATATTACACAATACAGACCTACATCACTACCAAACTCCCAGTGAAACAAAAGTATACTGCCATTTGAGAATTGCACTTGGCAACCCATAGTAAATGAGTTGGGGGAATAATGCAGTAAAGTAAAGTGAACTTGAAAGGCACACTCAGAATCAGTGTTTCCTGTGGTAAAAACATTGGCATTTCTGGCTGTTGGTATTCAAAGGCCAAATATAGTGCATTTCATTGTGAGTGTAATGATAAAGCCGAATTTCATATTTTATTTTTACCAATGTAAATCATACCATCCTGTCACTCTGCACTTCACAATATGTAGTGCTGTAATAACATGACCTACATAAAGTCTGATTTCTCATTTTCCTGGTGATGTATTGCTGATTTTCTTGCTGTACCACTGATAATTATTGAATGTGAGCAATACTCTTTAGGGATTGCTTCAAAACTTAACTACCAACACCCTGGCTGAACCGTAACTGCTAGGGTGCTGGTATTCACTCTGCACTTCACAATATGCAATGCTGTAATAACATGACCTACATAAAGTCTGATTTCTCATTTTCCTGGTGATGTAATACTGATTTTCATATCCATGGTTTTCCTCCTGTACCACTGATAATTATTGGCAAGAATAATAAACCATGTTAAACCATATCATAATAGCAGTAACAGTGTGCGATTCAAAAGTTGCTAAGGATCAAATAATGTTTGCCAGTCACTACCAGTGTTCAGTTGTGGCTATAGCGACAAAGTTGCCTTCAAGTCAACTGCTTGTGATTTGATGCTAGGACATGCTAGCAATTTATCAATCAGATATAGGCAATTGCTTTTCCGATAAGCTACAGAAGTTACATCGCACAAAGAAAATGCTACCCGCTTGTGATTGCCTATTTTCTGTTCCAACTTCGTTGACACCTTCCAAAGATGTATTTGAGTGATTTGATGATACAGGTGCCCTGTTCAATTCTTAGCAAATCAATGCTGTATTGGCAGTATTGATCACATGTTCATTAGGTCCACTGCAATTACACACATACACACCCTCTGACAGTAAATGGGATTTGTCCAGTGTGATGTCACTGGGTGCCACCGTAGCTGGAGTGGGCATGATATTGTGCAGATCAGTGGAAAGCAGTCATTCGCCATTTCTGCCAGGGCACCAGTGGTCGACCAGCAGTTGGGTTTTCTAATATACATCTGTAGCATCTTTACATTGTTTCTTTGTTTCTTTCTTTGTTACAGATGTTCATTACCGTCAGTACAGAAGAGATATGTAGCCATCGCCAGACTTAAGTACCCAGCTAACTTGGGACGCAATAGCCAAGAGGCCAGATTCATCATACTTGTGATAGCTCCAACGAGAGAGAAGGGAACTAAGAATGCACTGGAGACAGCCAGGACCTTTGCAACTCTCCTGGCTGATATGGACTGTAGACAGTCTCTACTAGAAGTCAAGACAGGTACGTAGTGTATCATTCTAGTGATAGCTCCAACTAGAGAGAAGGGAACTAAGAATGCATTGGAGACAGCCAGGACCTTTGCAACTCTCCTGGCTGATATGGACTGTAGACAGTCTCTACTAGAAGTCAAGACAGGTATGTAGTGTATCATTCTTGTGATAGCTCCAACTAGAGAGAAGGGAACTAAGAATGCATTGGAGACAGCCAGGACCTTTGCAACTCTCCTGGCTGATATGGACTGTAGACAGTCTCTACTAGAAGTCAAGACAGGTATGTAGTGTATCATTCTTGTGATAGCTCCAACTAGAGAGAAGGAACTAAGAATGCATTGGAGACAGCCAGGACCTTTGCAACTCTCCTGGCTGATATGGACTGTAGACAGTCTCTACTAGAAGTCAAGACAGGTATGTAGTGTATCATTCTTGTGATAGCTCCAACTAGAGAGAAGGCAACTAAGAATGCATTGGAGACAGCCAGGACCTTTGCAACTCTCCTGGCTGATATGGACTGTAGACAGTCTCTACTAGAAGTCAAGACAGGTATGTAGTGTATCATTCTTGTGATAGCTCCAACTAGAGAGAAGGGAACTAAGAATGCATTGGAGACAGCCAGGACCTTTGCAACTCTCCTGGCTGATATGGACTGTAGACAGTCTCTACTAGAAGTCAAGACAGGTATGTAGTGTATCATTCTTGTGATAGCTTCAACTAGAGAGAAGGGAACTAAGAATGCATTGGAGACAGCCAGGACCTTTGCAACTCTCCTGGCTGATATGGACTGTAGGCAGTCTCTACTAGAAGTCAAGACAGGTACGTAGTGTATCATTCTTGTGATAGCTCCAACTAGAGAGAAGGGAACTAAGAATGCATTGGAGACAGCCAGGACCTTTGCAACTCTCCTGGCTGATATGGACTGTAGACAGTCTCTACTAGAAGTCAAGACAGGTATGTAGTGTATCATTCTTGTGATAGCTCCAACGAGAGAGAGGGAACTAAGAATGCATTGGAGACAGCCAGGACCTTTGCAACTCTCCTGGCTGATATGGACTGTAGACAGTCTCTACTAGAAGTCAAGACAGGTATGTAGTGTATCATTCTTGTGATAGCTCCAACTAGAGAGAAGGGAACTAAGAATGCATTGGAGACAGCCAGGACCTTTGCAACTCTCCTGGCTGATATGGACTGTAGACAGTCTCTACTAGAAGTCAAGACAGGTATGTAGTGTATCATTCTTGTGATAGCTCCAACGAGAGAGAAGGGAACTAAGAATGCATTGGAGACAGCCAGGACCTTTGCAACTCTCCTGGCTGATATGGACTGTAGACAGTCTCTACTAGAAGTCAAGACAGGTATGTAGTGTATCATTCTTGTGATAGCTCCAACGAGAGAGAGGAACTAAGAATGCATTGGAGACAGCCAGGACCTTTGCAACTCTCCTGGCTGATATGGACTGTAGACAGTCTCTACTAGAAGTCAAGACAGGTATGTAGTGTATCATTCTTGTGATAGCTCCAACTAGAGAGAAGGAACTAAGAATGCATTGGAGACAGCCTGGACCTTTGCAACTCTCCTGGCTGATATGGACTGTAGACAGTCTCTACTAGAAGTCAAGACAGGTATGTAGTGTATCATTCTTGTGATAGCTCCAACGAGAGAGAAGGGAACTAAGAATGCATTGGAGACAGCCAGGACCTTTGCAACTCTCCTGGCTGATATGGACTGTAGACAGTCTCTACTAGAAGTCAAGACAGGTATGTAGTGTATCATTCTTGTGATAGCTCCAACTAGAGAGAAGGGAACTAAGAATGCATTGGAGACAGCCAGGACCTTTGCAACTCTCCTGGCTGATATGGACTGTAGACAGTCTCTACTAGAAGTCAAGACAGGTATGTAGTGTATCATTCTTGTGATAGCTTCAACTAGAGAGAAGGGAACTAAGAATGCATTGGAGACAGCCAGGACCTTTGCAACTCTCCTGGCTGATATGGACTGTAGACAGTCTCTACTAGAAGTCAAGACAGGTATGTAGTGTATCATTCTTGTGATAGCTCCAACGAGAGAGAAGGAACTAAGAATGCATTGGAGACAGCCAGGACCTTTGCAGCTCTCCTGGCTGATATGGACTGTAGACAGTCTCTACTAGAAGTCAAGACAGGTATGTAGTGTATCATTCTTGTGATAGCTCCAACTAGAGAGAAGGGAACTAAGAATGCATTGGAGACAGCCAGGACCTTTGCAACTCTCCTGGCTGATATGGACTGTAGACAGTCTCTACTAGAAGTCAAGACAGGTATGTAGTGTATCATTCTTGTGATAGCTCCAACTAGAGAGAAGGGAACTAAGAATGCATTGGAGACAGCCAGGACCTTTGCAACTCTCCTGGCTGATATGGACTGTAGACAGTCTCTACTAGAAGTCAAGACAGGTATGTAGTGTATCATTCTTGTGATAGCTCCAGCTCGAGAGAAGGGAGCTAAGAATGCATTGGAGACAGCCAGGACCTTTGCAACTCTCCTGGCTGATATGGACTGTAGACAGTCTCTACTAGAAGTCAAGACAGGTATGTAGTGTATCATTCTTGTGATAGCTCCAACTAGAGAGAAGGGAACTAAGAATGCATTGGAGACAGCCAGGACCTTTGCAACTCTCCTGGCTGATATGGACTGTAGACAGTCTCTACTAGAAGTCAAGACAGGTATGTAGTGTATCATTCTTGTGATAGCTCCAACTAGAGAGACTAGAATGCATTGGAGACAGCCAGGACCTTTGCAACTCTCCTGGCTGATATGGACTGTAGACAGTCTCTACTAGAAGTCAAGACAGGTATGTAGTGTATCATTCTTGTGATAGCTCCAACTAGAGAGAAGGGAACTAAGAATGCATTGGAGACAGCCAGGACCTTTGCAACTCTCCTGGCTGATATGGACTGTAGACAGTCTCTACTAGAAGTCAAGACAGGTATGTAGTGTATCATTCTTGTGATAGCTCCAACGAGAGAGAAGGAACTAAGAATGCATTGGAGACAGCCAGGACCTTTGCAACTCTCCTGGCTGATATGGACTGTAGACAGTCTCTACTAGAAGTCAAGACAGGTATGTAGTGTATCATTTTTGTGATAGCTGCAACTGGAGCGAAGGAAACTAAGAATGCATTGGAGACAGCCAGGACCTTTGCAACTCTCCTGGCTGATATGGACTGTAGACAGTCTCTACTAGAAGTCAAGACAGGTGCGTAGTGATCATTCTTGTGATAGCTCCAACTAGAGAGAAGGAACTAAGAATGCATTGGAGACAGCCAGGACCTTTGCAACTCTCCTGGCTGATATGGACTGTAGACAGTCTCTACTAGAAGTCAAGACAGGTATGTAGTGTATCATTCTTGTGATAGCTCCAACGAGAGAGAAGGGAACTAAGAATGCATTGGAGACAGCCAGGACCTTTGCAACTCACCTGGCTGATATGGACTGTAGACAGTCTCTACTAGAAGTCAAGACAGGTATGTAGTGTATCATTCTTGTGATAGCTCCAACTAGAGAGAAGGGAACTAAGAATGCATTGGAGACAGCCAGGACCTTTGCAACTCTCCTGGCTGATATGGACTGTAGACAGTCTCTACTAGAAGTCAAGACAGGTATGTAGTGTATCATTCTTGTGATAGCTCCAACTAGAGAGAAGGGAACTAAGAATGCATTGGAGACAGCCAGGACCTTTGCAACTCTCCTGGCTGATATGGACTGTAGACAGTCTCTACTAGAAGTCAAGACAGGTATGTAGTGTATCATTCTTGTGATAGCTGCAACTAGAGAGAAGGGAACTAAGAATGCATTGGAGACAGCCAGGACCTTTGCAACTCTCCTGGCTGATATGGACTGTAGACAGTCTCTACTAGAAGTCAAGACAGGTATGTAGTGTATCATTCTTGTGATAGCTCCAACTAGAGAGAAGGGAACTAAGAATGCATTGGAGACAGCCTGAACCTTTGCAACTCTCCTGGCTGATATGGACTGTAGACAGTCTCTACTAGAAGTCAAGACAGGTATGTAGTGTATCATTCTTGTGATAGCTCCAACTAGAGAGAAGGGAACTAAGAATGCATTGGAGACAGCCAGGACCTTTGCAACTCTCCTGGCTGATATGGACTGTAGACAGTCTCTACTAGAAGTCAAGACAGGTATGTAGTGTATCATTTTGTGATAGCTGCAACTAGAGAGAAGGGAACT
This sequence comes from Amphiura filiformis, assembly GCF_039555335.1. Classification (NCBI taxonomy): domain Eukaryota; kingdom Metazoa; phylum Echinodermata; class Ophiuroidea; order Amphilepidida; family Amphiuridae; genus Amphiura; species Amphiura filiformis. The sequence goes on along the minus strand of NC_092646.1, from coordinate 58,255,657 downwards.
AAGAATGCATTGGAGACAGCCAGGACCTTTGCAACTCTCCTGGCTGATATGGACTGTAGACAGTCTCTACTAGAAGTCAAGACAGGTACGTAGTGTATCATTCTTGTGATAGCTCCAACTAGAGAGAAGGGAACTAAGAATGCATTGGAGACAGCCAGGACCTTTGCAACTCTCCTGGCTGATATGGACTGTAGACAGTCTCTACTAGAAGTCAAGACAGGTATGTAGTGTATCATTCTTGTGATAGCCCCAACTAGAGAGAAGGGAACTAAGAATGCATTGGAGACAGCCAGGACCTTTGCAACTCTCCTGGCTGATATGGACTGTAGACAGTCTCTACTAGAAGTCAAGACAGGTATGTAGTGTATCATTCTTGTGATAGCCCCAACTAGAGAGAAGGGAACTAAGAATGCACTGGAGACAGCCAGGACCTTTGCAACTCTCCTGGCTGATATGGACTGTAGACAGTCTCTACTAGAAGTCAAGACAGGTACGTAGTGTATCATTCTTGTGATAGCCCCAACTAGAGAGAAGGGAACTAAGAATGCATTGGAGACAGCCAGGACCTTTGCAACTCTCCTGGCTGATATGGACTGTAGACAGTCTCTACTAGAAGTCAAGACAGGTATGTAGTGTATCATTCTTGTGATATCTCCAACTAGAGAGAAGGGAACTAAGAATGCATTGGAGACAGCCAGGACCTTTGCAACTCTCCTGGCTGATATGGACTGTAGACAGTCTCTACTAGAAGTCAAGACAGGTACGTAGTGTATCATTCTTGTGATATCTCCAACAAGAGAGAAGGGAACTAAGAATGCATTGGAGACAGCCAGGACCTTTGCAACTCTCCTGGCTGATATGGACTGTAGACAGTCTCTACTAGAAGTCAAGACAGATATGTAGTGTATCATTCTTGTGATAGCTCCAACGAGAGAGAAGGGAACTAAGAATGCATTGGAGACAGCCAGGACCTTTGCAACTCTCCTGGCTGATATGGACTGTAGACAGTCTCTACTAGAAGTCAAGACAGGTATGTAGTGTATCATTCTTGTGATAGCTCCAACTAGAGAGAAGGGAACTAAGAATGCATTGGAGACAACCAGTGGCATAGCCAGGGGGAAAAGGGGGCAGCTTCCCCTGTGAGAAGTCTTGACTTCCCCCAGGATGCTGATTACCCTGATATTTAAGATTTGCATGCTTTTTTTGTACTTAGCAGTGGCGTGTCCAGGGGGGGAGCTTTGGGTGCTGAAGCCCCCCGCACTTTGTTAAAAATCATGTAAAATCAGCCGTTTTAGCGATTTTAGCCATCAAGCCCCCACATAAATCTGAAAGAGGGGCTGAGCCCCCCGCAGGAAAAGATCCTGGACACGCCGGTGCTTAGCCCATTCTTAACCATTTTTGTCAAATGTTGCCCCCCTTGATTGTTGCCTTGCCTCAACTGGAATAAATTAAATTATTAATGATTATTATTAATCAGTTCGTCTCAAGTTCCTTATTTTCCCTGTCTGTATATATATCCTTATTTTAATAACAAGGTTTCATTGAACAAGAGAGAAAAGATAAGAAGAGTCAAGCTGTAATTGATATTGATCAGAGAATAAATGGACTCTGGGATGAAATCAAAACTCAACCAGCGGTTGACCGGCGGTTCCGCCCGGTTTCTATTCTATTGACCGCCGGTCGAGTTTTGATTTCATCCCTTACTATTTTAATAGCATATGGTATATCACATCTTATCCGAGCTGCATCATCAGGCTCACGTGATTCAATGTTATGTATAAACCATTTGATCAAAACACGCAAAATTGTGGGTTTTTTAAACCCAAAAGAAACTGTAATATTTTGCTGTGATATCAATTTATATATCAAGATTGGAAATGTTTTATTCAAAACATGTGAGTACTATTGGTATGAATATTTGATATACATCGTCTGAGAACCAAAGCGCTGATTTTCTTAAAATTCTCATGTCACTGCTCACAATACTTGATAGAATAAATTCAATTCAAATAGCATATAAAACAGCTGTTCAGCTTCAAAGTTGTGCAAAGTTATAAAAATGTGTGAAAATATATAAGTTCCTGACAATATCAGTATCGTGTCAAGATATTTCTTTTATGACACCCCTGACTGAAAAGCTAGACAATAAGCCATCCGTTTTATAACAACTCAATAATAATGTACAGAGAACAGTTTGACAGGCATGAATTGTAAAAGACATGATCGCATAGTCAGATGTCATATTGATCACACAGATTGGGAATGGATATTAATATAAATTCCGATGCATGTTTTTACTATCATTTTTTAATTAAATTTGTCTAAAAATTGTGTTTCTGTAGGTTAGGTTAAGAAAATAATGTTCCACTTCATTATGAATCTCAATTAATTACTGTTTTTAAAACTAACAAGGACTAATTTTTGTAAAGTGTCGAAGAAAAGATAATAATATTCCAATTTTCATTTGTAAGTGGTTGACATGGATGATTTTTGCCTGTTAATTAGCAAATGTTCTGACAACCATATTATGTGCAAATGGGCTGTTCCATTTAAAATCCACACTACCCCTGTGGAAGATTTTGGAAATATCATTCAAAGGGGGAGTATGTTTTTCAAATGTAATTGGTCAGGGTTAATCATTTTGAAACTCATACCCCCTGTATTATAGCTTTACCTATATCGTTCACAATTGGAGTGAGTATTTCAAATGGAAGTTACCCGAATGTCTATTCTATTTGAAACTTAATACTCCCTCTGTGGAAGACTTTAGCTAAATCTTCCACAGGGGTAGTGTGTATTTTAACTGGAATAGCCCATTGCTGTCAGGACATGTGTTAATGCAATGTACTCAAGACCATATCAAGTAATCAATATGACATTGCTTGTATACCTCTTTATATGTCAGATTCAAATTAATTTCATCTGGCTTACTGTCTGAGCCACACGTTCTTGGTCATTAAGATTGTCCATTAAAACCCATCATGGTGATAACTTGTTCCGTTTATAATTAAAGATATTCAAAATAATAAATATCAATAAAATATTAACCATAGCATTACGATACTACTGAAACTAAACTCTAGAGGGCAATAATATGAATCAAATTCTGCACTCACCAACGATTTTAGTAACATTGCCACCCGTTCACCAGGTCTTCATCAGACTGCCCAGAGACTTGACTGATGGTTTGGTCATGTGATGGTAATCGGTGAGGAAGTAGGTACTAAAAATCGTTGGCGAGTCCAGAATTTGATTCTATTTTATACTACTGGATGACTCAAAACATTCATAACCTTGTAAACTCTAGAGCAGGCTTCCTCAAATAGATTTGTTGAAGCGCCACATGAAATTTTAAAAAAACCCTGCCAAGCGCCACTCAATGGCTGCGAAGTCGTCGGGGGAGTCAGAGGGGGGTTACCCCCCTGTGAAGCTATCGATTTTTTTTAAATTTGAGGTGCAAATGACGCCATTTGGTGCAATATTTTGTACTATTTTAGCCTGTCTTTACAAGGATAACATGGGAATCGCATTGTTTATTTTTTATTTTTTAAATCTCGGGAAGCCACGGCGCGCCACGTGTGGCGCGCGCGCGCCGCTATTTGCGGAGACCTGCTCTAGAGGGTGGTGGTACAATAGTTAATAGAACAAAATATAATACGACAAAGGTTCTCTCTTTCAAATTTCTTTAGGACCAGACTGTTGCTGTGGGGGTCTGTCACTCCTGAGTCCTCCCCCACAAGTCTTCTTACCTTACACAAATGTGAAAAAGTGGAACAAAATTTTTAAACATTTTTGAAAAAATAACAAAATTCAGGTTATGTTAGAGAAAAAAGGGTGCTATTTAGTGGGAGAAGGGACTCATTGGGTGACGCACAAAAAAGGTATTAGTATGGTCGTTGGACATTTTGACCCGGAAAAAATTGGTAAAAAGCTGATTTTTGCACCAGACAAGCAGAATACATCATAAAACATCATATCCAAAATCCGAAGAAATCCTCCTTGGGGAATTTGTTTTATCCAAGATGGCCGCCATAATGGCTGCCACAACATATAATTAGCTGTATCTTAGCTTCTAAAGCAGATATGATGATGATTTTAGTGTCTGTGAATAGGTTTAAGAGGTCAGAGAATTCAAATTTGTGCAAATCTAACACACTGATGTCTTCAATAACACTGAAATCCAAGATGGCCGCCAAAATGGCATACAACATATAATTAGCTGTATCTTAGCTTCTAAAGCAGATATGATGATGATTTTAGTGTCTGTGAATAGGTTTAAGAGGTCAGAGAATTCAAATTTGTGCAAATCTAACACACTGATGTCTTCAATAACACTGAAATCCAAGATGGCCGCCAAAATGGCTGCCACAACATATAATTAGCTGTATCTTAGCTTCTAAAGCAGATATGATGATGATTTTAGTGTCTGTGAATAGGTTTAAGAGGTCAGAGAATTCACATTTGTGCAAATCTAACACACTGATGTCTTCAATAACACTGAAATCCGCCAAAATGGCCGCCACCACCACGTGTTATGTTTAGGTATATTTTGGCTTATGAAGCAGATATGATAATGATTTTAGTGTCTTTGAATATGTTTTAGGTGACGAGAAGTCAATTTTGTATTTATCTAAAGTACTAAGTCAAGTCTTCACTCACACTGTAATCCAAGATGATCCTCAATATGGCTAAAATCAAACATGCTTAACTGTATATCTCAGCTTCTGAAACCAATATAATGATGATTTTAATCTTTGAATGGGCTTTTAAGAAAATGTAGGTTTTAGGGGTTGCAGATTTCAATGTTGCAATTACTTAAAACACGGAAGTAAGTGCTCAGTAACAATAGAATCCAAAACAGCTGCCACCACATGATTTTCTATATCTTAGTTTCTGAAGCAAAAGTAGCTATCTTCGACTTCAACTGCAAGTATAATCGCCTCAGCGTTTTGGCAATTTTCTCCTCTGCAATCTCCACAAGCTGTGACACATTTAAATCCCTTTTTGCGACAGGAACATATGTTATTTCCACAAGGACTCCTGGAGGATAGTTTACATTTGTATCATACAAACTTAAGCAAGCCTTGTGCTGCTGTATCTACATCCGTAAGGACCGGTGCTAGTAACGGTGTCAGAGAGTTTCCAACCCCATTGATTTGGATCCAAGTTATTGTTTGTGAGCTTTCTCCAAAGTATGACCTGCAAAAGAACACTCAGACTGTGAAAATATGCTGCTCTTTTTAACTAGGTGGAAGCTTTTGTGGATCAAGTGATGCTTTATTTGATGATACCATCGCCATGAATTAAGTGAACCGCAGACCGTTCTCTGCCACCACATAAGACAACGAATAATCTGATGCCATTTGTACAAATCTGTTCTAATGTCGCCTCAGGATCGCTCATCTAGGATGATATCTGCTGCAATTCTTCTGTAATAAACTTATCTTTCCATGTCCAAATGTTGCAGAAGTGGAGTCACAACCACTCTATGCATGGATAAACAGGACCTGAGATGGAATGTCAATACTTCACCAACGTTGTTAATATGGTCTTGAACTTTCCAGCCCACCGATATCAGTTATATTCTGGTCCCCAGTGGCACTTCTCTTCCTTGTCTTGAACATGGAAGGAGTCTTGAAGGTACATTCCACTATCAATGTGTCAGCATCTCCGGTACTATTGTGCACCATCCAGCGACTCAGCAGCGAGATAAACTGGCATTTGTTCTTATCATATTCAGCCCACAGAATCTATGAAGGTTATCATCATGACCAGCAGACCTTCCTCTCGAATGAGAAGAACAACAGTCAGTTTATCTCGCTACTGAGTCGATACTTGGAAACCAATGGTCAGATCGTGCACAATAGTACTGGAGATCCTGACACTTTGATAGTGGAATGTACCGTTCAATTTGCAAGACAAGGAAGAGAAGTACCTGTAGTAGCAGATGACACAGATATACTTGTCCTTTTGATGTACCACTGAGACCAGACTATGGCTGATATCTTATCTACTTCCATTCAGAGAGGAAAGGGTTGGTGGTTTGGAAAGTTCAAGACCTCCTGTTTATCCATGCATGGAGTGGTTGCGACTCAACTTCTGCAACATTTAGACATGGAAAGACAAGTTTGTTGAAGAAGATAAAAGAATTGCAGCAGATATCATCCTAGATGAGCGATCCTGAGGCGACATTAGAACAGATTGGTACAGCTGGCATCAGATTATTTGTTGTCTTATATGATGGCAGAGAAGAAGATTCTTTAAACGGTCTACGGTTCGCTTAATCCATGGCAATGGTATCATCAAATAAAGCATCATTTGATCCACAGCTATCTACAAAAGCTTTCACCTACTGAAAGAGCAGCGTATTTTCACAGTCTGCGGGTTCTTTTACAGGTCATACTTTGGAGATCTAGAAAGCTAACAAACAATGACTTGAATCCAATTTAAAGCTATGGGGCTGGAAACACTCTGACATCGTTCTAGCACCGGTCCTTACGAATTTAGATGCAGCACCACATAGCTTGCTTAAGCTTGTACGATACAATTGTAAACTTTCCTCCAGGAATTCTTGTGTAAATAACGGATGATCCTGTCGCAAAAATGGACTTAAATGTGTCACAGCTTGTGAAGATTACACAGGAGAACATTGCCAAAACGCTGAGGTGATTATACCTGTAGATGAGAACGAAGACAGCTACTTTTGCTTCAGAAGCTGAGATATATATTCACATGTGGTGGTAGCTATTTGGGATTCTATTACGACTTGCACTTCAGTGTTATAAGCCGGGTTTAAGTAATTACAACAATTCTCTGACCCTTAAAACCTACATTCTCTTAAATAACCTACTCAAAGATTAAAATCACCATTATATTGGTTTCAGAAGCTGAGATATTTAGCTAATCATGTTTGATTTGAGCAATATTGAGGGCCATGTTGGATTGCAGTGTCAGTAAAGACATACTTATGAAGATAAATACAAAATTGACTCCTAAAACCTATTCAAAGACACTAAAAGCTACTAAAATCATTATTATATCTGCTTCATAAGCCAAAATATACCTGGCAGTGGTAGTGGTGGCCATTTTGGCGGCCATCTTGGATTCCAGTGTGAATGAAGACTTCAGTGTTTTAGATACGTACAAAGTTGAATTCTTTGACCTCTGAAATATATTCAAGGACAATCATCATCATCATATATGCTTCAGAAGCGGAGATATATCTAATCATATGTGGTGGTGGCCATTTTGGCGACCATCTTGGATTTCAGTGTAATTGAAGACATTAGTGTGTTAGATTTGTACAAATTTGAATTCTCTGACCTCTTAAACCTATTCAAAGACACTAAAATCATCATCATATCTGCTTTAGAAGCTAAGATACAGCTAATTATATGTTGTGGCGGCCATTTTGGCGGCCATCTTGGATTTCAGTGTGATTGAAGACATCAGTGTGTTAGATTTGTACAAATTTGAATTCTCTGACCTCTTAAACCTATTCAAAGACACTAAAATTATCATCATATCTGCATAGGAGCTAAAATACAGCTAATTATATGTTGTGGCGGCCATTTTGGCGGCCATCTTGGATAAAACGAATTCCCCAAAGAGGATTTTTTCGGATTTTGGATATGATGTTCTATGATATATTCTGCTTGTCTGGTGCAAAAATCAGCTTTTTACCAATTTTTTCCTGGTAGCCACTGTTTTTCCACTTCAACGACCATACTATATGTGGGAGTTGAAAAATGCGGGTCAACTCAAGTATTTTGCAATTTTGCTAGATTCTCAATGTTATTGTTGTTCTAATGTTACCAATATTTCTTTTCATCTCCATATAGAGGAAGATTTCAAGGAAGCATTGAATACATTTGCCAAAGATTTACAATACCAACAAAGTCAGCAACAAAGAACCAGAGGCAGCTCAAGACCAAGTGTGGGACCATTTGATGGCCTAAATGTTGTAAGTTGTAGGCCTAATCAATTATGTAGTTAGTAAATAGTCTGGTATCACCCTAACAATAGAGGTTATCTACCTCGCTCATGTGTGACTTTTGACAAAAGGAGCTGTAGTATTCCTCATTCAAGCCAATTCAATGCACAACCTCGGAGTTACCTGCATGACTTTGGCAGGCTATTTTGAAACAGTCATGGTTGCACATGTAGGTGCTTCTTTTGAAAGTCCTGAACAGTCGCTGATAGGATATGCAGCTTATAGAATACGGATAACCTCTATAGTTTCAGTTCACTTTTTACAGGAGAATCAATGATTTTTAAGGATTTCTAAAAGTGTTTGCAAATATGTAAAAAAGAGGCCAAATCCAGACCTACAGGACTTGACAAGTGGAATGCTCTCAATGCTCCACCGGTTTCTTCTGATTTAACTACTGCCGAGAAAATAAATACATTGGGTGCATTACTTAGAATAGTGATCTTGAAGCAGGTAGCTCTTTGCAGTCTTTAAAATTTCAAACATATCAGAGAAATACTTGAGACACATACCTAGCTGGTAAAAACTGGCTTGATCTTAAGTGAAAAGGGGAGGCGGAAAGCTACTAATGATAGTGCAACTTTGCTGGCTGAGCACGGAGGACGGATTACATGTTAATCTACATGTCTGGGTCTGATTGCGACTATAATAGAGCATATATGTTGCAAGACCATGATCTGCATTAGCACACAGCAACACCAGCCATGATTATTTGGTTTAAAGTTTGCAGGCGAGTCTTTAAGGCTTTGTCTGATGTCTCTCTTCAATCTCCGGCTCAGAAAAGGGGTGAACCTTCCCAATTACAATATCTGTATTTGATCTTTCAAAAGTGGAGAACAATCTGTGAGAACATGAGCTGAGAAATACTTGTTAGGCAAACAGGGGCATGGCCAATGATTATTTGGTTTGAAGGCAAGTAGCGTAGGCTTTGCAGGTCTCTCTTTTAATTTCAAGTAGAGAAAAGGCTAGCCTTACCAGTACACAATATACAATATCTATTTTACAGTATGTGTTAGCCATGAGACCACGGCTTTGGCTTTACTTCAAAGATATGTGGCCTTAACAGGGCTTTTAAGTTAAAACTTTTCTGTCTTTCTTCAATCTCAAGTAAGGGAATGGGTGCCAGTCTCTCCAGCTGGTACAGAAATTGCAATGTCTAAAATTTATCCTGAAAATGTAGAAAACAATTTGGTAAACCACAATTTGCATTCAGTAGCAGAGATGTGTTGTCGGGCAGACACAATTTGCTAAAAGTAGTTGGTTTAAGATTTGCAGTCAATTTCTGTTGGCTTTGTGTATCTGCCATGTGCTGTATAGCAATATCATTAGATTATTCTGTTTCCTGTTTGAGACCAAATTTTAACAAAGATTCACAAAATTTTGGACCATTTCAGCATTAAAATTTTATTCTTGCCTCTGCATACACTTGTGCTATTGAAGTCATCTGGGAGTGGGTCAGCAGGACAACTTTGCAATTTTCCCCTATGGAAATTCTGCCTTGTACACCACTGTTGCCGTTACACAATGTTTTATTCTGGAAATGTAGAGTGAGCATATTTTGTTCTCGATAAGTCCAGAAAGATTGCCAACAAGCTAGCAATATTTATTTGCTGTTATGTTGACAAGCAAGTCCATAAAGCTTTGCACCTATTTCCAATCTCACCCAGGGCAAAGGGACTAACTTCTCAGTGCATAAATTACAATCTTGTAAGATATAGAAAATAACATTTGCCACACCATGATTTGACATAGCCCCAATGATGTAAAACCAGAGTACCAACTCTGCCATGTTTGTGTGTCGCTCATGGAGCCGAAAATAATGTACTTTCAGATTATTTTACCATGCACCAGGTAAACTTTGATTGCTTGTTTGTGTTTTTTGTCTAATGCATTGTGCCAATAATGAGCTATTCCAGAATCCACACTACCTCTGTGGAAGATTCTAGAAATATCTTCAACAGGGGGAGTATGAATTTCAAATGTAATTAGCACATTAAGGGAAGGGGTATGAACGTTTGGGCAGTATTTATTTTGGGACATAAGAGCACATCAGACATATCGATTGCATTCTGAATACGAAGAATGTCCTTCTGATATCAAATAATTTTGATTTTTTGAAATTCGCAATGTAATACACATTTTATGGCAAATCATTAAATATTGATATTTTTGATATTTAACAGTACTGGAAGTAAACTTTGCTGTGTATGTGTATGTAGGTGGGATGAAAAGCCGACGATCAATTGAAAATTTTGACCTTTCGTATTGAAGATATGGATTTTTCCCCAAAAACACCAAAACAAATTAGGTCTTTTTGGGAAAAAAATCCATATCTTCAATATGAAAGGTCAAAATGTTCAATTGATCGTCGGCTTTTCCTCCCAGCTACATACACTTTAAAATAATCATTAGATTTATAAAATTTACTTTGAGGACTGTGTTATATATCAAAAATTTGAAAAATATCAATTTTTTATAATTTGTCATAAAATTTGTATTATATCGTGTTTTTCAAAAAATGAAAATTATTTGATACCAGAAAGACATGCTTCGTATTCAGAATGCAATTCGATATGTCTGAGGTGCTCTCATGTCCCATAAAAAATACTGTTGAAATGCTCAAAACGCTCATTCCAGATCCCTTAACCAACTCTATTTGAAACTTACCATTCCTCTGGAAGATTCAGGTTGTATCTTTTTAAGGGGTGTATGAAATTCAAATGGAACTGCTTTAAAATGTGTTTATTCCATTTGAAATTCATACTCCCCTTTTGAAGATATTTCCAAAATCTTCCACAGGGGTTGTGTGGATTTTAAATGGAATAGCCCAATGCATGCTTACACACAGACCTTAATAACATGCAAGCTTATAAAAGATGCAAATTATCATTTGATTTCTGGCTCTTGCTGACTTCAGAGCAAAGGCGCAGCGTGATTGGTTTCTGATTTGCGCAGTACGGCATTTTCAGTCTGGTTGACAGGATGTCATACGCAAACTAGTCTTTATAATTCAGTCTCAAATTATATCTACCCCCTCCATACATGAAAAACCAAGATGATGGATTTACCATAGTGTTAGCATGGTGCAATTTTGAGTTGGTACTCTTCGGGTATAATCTCTTTGCATAGCCCAGACACTAGGAGCCACAACATGCTCATCTATCAGGGTGCAGTCCTTTAACCTCAATACAATTGCACATTCATTGAATGACGTTTGAAAATGTGGGTACATAAACTCATACTCTGTAACTTGAGGTCAAATTTTGCCCTATTATTGTTTGACTAAGGTTATTGAACTATGCCATTGGGATGAGGCCATTGTGGTCCATAGTGAGGAAATTTGTGAGGTAGACAAGTAGAAGCTAGTACTAATTATTTTGGTATAAAGTTGGCAAGTGAATCCCTTAGGGTGTGTTTGTCTGTCTGTGTGTCACTCTCCTTTTGCATCCTTGCCATCCTTGCCACTGCACTTAAGTCATATCAACACTATAGGACATATAACTGTTTGGGCAGAGATGATAGATAATATATTACAGATAGGCTTCTCCTTCTGTATTAGGATACTATTTTCCTGCTAGATATTACTGGTCATTATTACTAGAGAGTATAAAATGGATATTGTTTTAAAATAGCTTATACTTGGCTGGATTTGTTGTTTGCAAAATCTCTATTATTAACAACATATAGCCTATAGGAAATATAACTATTTGGACAGAGATGAGAGATAATATATTACAGATAGGCTTCTCCATTAGGACGCTATTTGCCTGCAAGATATTACTGGTCATTAGTACAAAATGGATATTGTTTTAAAACAGCATATACTTACTGGATTCATTGTTTGCAAAATCTCTAATATATTTTTTTATAGTTGTGACCTTTTAAAGGTTGTTTGTCATAATATTAGCTCTTATCTTTGCCTTAAGTTATAGCCAGTTCTATGAAAAATAAAAATAAGAACACTTAAGTAAAAATGTGTCAAAATGGTTATAAATTGTCCTCTTAGTGGAACGCTTGAACTTGAACCCTAAAAAGTTATTAAAAATGAAAAAGCCTTTTACAAAACTATTATAAGGTTCTACAGGCTTTTTGGAAAATCTGAAAGCTAGAATTTGTAGATTTGAAGTGAAGAGCAAAGTTCCTCATTAGGTCTACAAATTATTTTGGGTTGTTTTTTTTTGGGGGGGATCTTTTTTTTGTTCTTTTGATAATGAAAAAAGGTGATAGCTTCTTGCTTGCATTACAAGTTCTGTCTAGTTATCTACATATCATTTTGGTAACCTTTTCAACTTTGCATGTAAATGATGAAAGTTATGGTACTGGTAGAAATTAAAAAAAACAAACTTTTGATTTTGTTCTTCCTTACATTTGTGATCACCATTTCTTTAATTCTCAACCAATTTCAACAAGTCTTGAATCAGAGCTCAAGACTACTGGCTGCTTGTTTTGATTTTGACATATTTTCTGTATATGTGACTATCCACCACATCTGAGCCCAGATGTTGCCAGTGCCACTATTGAGATATGCTCCATTGAACTTAACAATAAACAATAGGAAACAAAGGATTTATTGACTGTTTTATTGATTTTTCACTACTTAAATGTCAAGTACTATAGACATGATATACATCATTTTAAAGCTAATTTCAAGCAGAATATTTTGGTTGAATATCTAAAAAATGATGATTGGCGACTTCAGGGCTCAGTTGTGCTGGATGGTCACATATAGGATATACCAAATTGGACTAATTTCTCAAATAGTAGGGCGGCTAATATGCCGCCCGCTTGCTACAGCCCTGATATCTACTTTATCAATTATACTAGACAAGATTTTTTTAATATTAATGTTTTGTAAAAAGTACAATTGTAATACTTGATTGAATCACAAAGATTCGAATTAGTAAAAGGAAATGGAAAAAAATTATAAATACAATATAGCATAATGATTCAGGATTGCATTTTTTTAAAACT